>NW_027052709.1:1417264-1454500 GCF_011386835.1 Chrysemys picta bellii
TCCATGAAAGAACCTTCTCTCTTATCCCATGGCTGCTTACTTTGCTTAGGAGCCTTTGGTGACAGACTTTGTCAAAAGCTTTTTGAAAGTCCAAGTATATTATATCAAGTGGATCTCCCTTGTCCACATGCTTGTTGACACCATCAAAGAATTCTAATAGATTGGTGAGGCGTGATTTCCCTTTCCAAAAACTGTGGTGACTCTTCCCCAACATATCGTTTTCATCTCTGTGTCTGTTAATTCTGTTTTTTACTACTGTTCTCAACCAATTTGCCTAGTGCTGAAGTTAGGCTTACTGGTCTGTAATTGGCAGGATCGCCGCTTGTCCCTCTTCTTCTTCTTTTTTTTTTAAATTGGCATTTCATTAGCTATCCGCCAGTCATCTGGTACAGAAATTGATTTAAGTGATAAGTTACACACCACTGTTAGTAGTTCTGCTATTTCATTTATGAAACCTTTGTTCACAACACTTCTTCTCATAAAGGGGCTTCATTGGTCTGTGAGGCTTCTGCACTGGGAAGGTCTCTCTCTCCATCTTGATTCTCATCCTTCCTACTCTGATCTAGGCCGGCTGTTGATTTAGTGTGTCTCCTGCAAGCTTCAATTCCTGTGCAGCATCTGCAGCAATCCCTGACCTGAGGCTTCCTTTGATGTGTACCCCTGGACTTCCTGAAACTTCTATCTGCTCCCTGGCTAGATCTGGCTTTTAACTGGATTTCCCAGAGACTTATTTTCAGTTCACCTCTTCAGGCTGCTTTTCCTGGGTTCTTAATTACTGGGTGAAGCTTTTTCCCCAGGCTGCACTGATGTGGCCTCCCTTTCTAACTGCATAGTCAGAGAGCTACCACCACCTCCTCCTGATCACAAATCTGGCTTTCCTGTAGTGCTACTGGGAAAACAATTTGGTTGGTTGAAAAAGGACATTTTAGCTGACCACCAGAACATGATCTAACCAGCCCCCAAGTTGCAATGATTCCCTCCCGCTGCCGGAAAGACGGTAATGGCTCTTTCGGGTCCCATTACAATAGCTTCAGGCAAAGGGCTAAATTGTGAGACTAATCTGTTTAAAATAGATATTGGTCTCTAATAAATAATGCTTGTTATGAAGTGCTTTGGGACAACATTCGTTGTGAAAAGCACTATAAAAATAGAACATTATATATATAATATGGGGCTCAAAGCAGCAAAAATATAGACCTTGATAGTGCTAATAAAGTAGAGGAAATAAAATTAACTGTCTCTTTGGAGTTTATATTCCTGCCTTTGGAACCAGGCTTGTACCTGGGGAGAAATATGTTTTGGCTACAGCAAGTCTTAATCTAAACTAAAATCTCAGGCTCATGTGGACAGAATACTGTTTAAAGATTAGAACCTAGAGGGTTGTGTTTTCAGGGCAGTGCAAGGAGACTTAACTGTGAGAGTCATCATAGCTAAATTCTTAAGAATATCCCTGAATTATAAAATCATTGGGTTAGAAGGGACCACAAGAGTCATCTACTCTAGTCTACATCTGAATATGTATGCCTTTGGATTCTGTTTTTTTCAGACCTACATGTGTAACTGTCCCCTGTGCAATGTAGGGGGAAGAAGGAGGGCAGTATTAGGAGATGATGGATGGTCCAGTGGTTAGAGGACTAGCCTAGGCTGCAGGAGATGTGGGTTCTAATCCTGCTCCACCACGGCCATCCTGTGTGACCTTTGACAACCACAGAGGATATGTCTACACTGCAAAGAAAAATCTGTGGTATTGAGTCTCAGGTTAATTGACAGGGGCTTGTGGGGCTAAAAATAACAGTATAGATGTTGTCACTTGTGCTGGAGCCTGGGGTCCAGGACCCTCCCAGCCTGCATGAGAATGTCTATGCTGCTATTTAGTTCTGCAGCCCAAGTCCCCCAAGCTTGAGTCAATTAACCTGGGTGCTGAGACTCGGTGCCATGGGTTTTCTTTTCAGTGTAGACATACCCTGAATGTCTGGGTCTCCATCTGTAAAGGGGATAGTGATGGGTTGGACCCCCAACCCAGGATGCCACCTGATGTGCTGGGGTCCCACTGGTTCTACCTGTTCTACTAGCCTGGGTTTCCTCACCCTGTCCTAGCTGTGCCAGACCCTCAAGCCTTCTCCAGTGCGCGTGCACACACACACACAAATGGATACACAGACACTGAGATCAGCTCTGTATGGGAGGAATCCGCTCAGGGATTCACCTAGCACTCACAGGCACATAAACCCAAAATAATATTGTCTTGTGCTGTATAGAAAAATCTGCACAGCGCAAGCTCATAAAAATCACCCCTTCCCTCAATGTGGAAAGAGATATGCACAGCTTCTTGCCCCTCCGCCCCCAGATATGAATTGCACAAACTGGGTTCTGTTATAAACAAGAAAAAAGTTTATTAACTACTAAAGGTAAACTGTAAGTGATTAT
Organism: Chrysemys picta bellii; assembly: GCF_011386835.1. Taxonomy (NCBI): domain Eukaryota; kingdom Metazoa; phylum Chordata; order Testudines; family Emydidae; genus Chrysemys; species Chrysemys picta. Next base: position 1,419,692 of record NW_027052709.1, read on the forward strand.
AAGGCATAGCAAACAGAACAAAGCAGATTACTGAGCAAATAAAACATAACATGCAAACTAAGCTTAATACACTAAAGAATCAGGTTACACATAGTAATTTCTCACCCTAAATATTGTTTTAGGCCAGTTGTAGAGTTTCTGCAGCTCAGAGTTCCAGTTATGTCTCTTTACAGGCCAGACCCTTGTTCTCAGCCTGGACTCAGCCCCTGCTTTTCCCTTCAGGTGTTTTTTTAGCAATCTCCCTTCTTGGACAATGGAGAAGAGTCCTAATTGTCTTGTTTTCCAGCTTTAAATAGAATTTACATAAGGCGCGAAGCCTTTGTTTCCGGTGGAAAAGAACCAGAGGTGTCCAAGGTGGTATTTTGTGACCTTATTACCTGACCTTGCAGTGTCAAAGCAACCATGAAACAAGGTTTATTTGCAATGGCCACAGGAAGGACCTCCTGGGAAGATGGGGGATCCACATCTTCTAAGACTCATTGTCTTTTCCTAATGGCCCATTAAGGCTGATTGCTTACTGTCTGATGGGCATTTCCCAAGTACATACACACACAGTTGTAATTGTTACATAGATACTATTCCTAACTTCAGATACAGAAATGATACATGCATACAAATTCAGTAATTCATAATTACATTCAGTAAATCATTCAACAAATCATAACCTTTTCAATGGTACCTCACATGACCCATCTTGCATAAAGCAGATCTTAGTTATGCCTGTTCATATCGTAATATTTCTATGAAGCATGTGGGGTGTAATGTCACAGGGATAATAGTGCCTCGCAGGGGTGTGTTGTGAGGATAAAGATACTAACAATAGTGAGGCGCTCAGATACTATGCTGATGGGAATTTCTAAGTATCTAAGACAGAAATTCTTCCTATATATAGGAATACAAATTGCAAAGATGCATGTTGGATGAGTTTGGTTATGTAAGCATTTTAATTAGGGCTGGTTTAAAAAAGAAGTCAAAGGGAACCATTTTTGTTCAAACCTTTTTGCAGAAATTTTATTTTTCAACAGAAAAATTCTGTTTCAAATCAGTTTGAGGGAGAGCATGCTCAGCTCTTGAATAGGTGGGAATGGTCTGGCAGTGGCCTCTCTAGCCAAAGAATAACACATATGGACACATGAGGTCAGTCAGGGCCATCAACTATCTGACTTATGGGGTATGTCTACACTGGAGCTGGAGGTGTAATTTATGTCTGTTGGAGCTAGTGTGGGTATGTCCACCTGTCACAGTTCAGGGAAACTGCGCCTGTATTCCCCCTCCATGGTCTCTTGAGGGCACCAGTTCTTGGCTCCTCAACCATCACTCTCTTGGGCACAGACCCACTTCCCTCCCTCTCCTGACCGGGGTTTTTCCAGACTGCACAGTTCCCTGCCTGTGATATTCCTGGCCAGCCAGGTGGCCTAAGAGGCCAGCATCTGCACTATACTTTCTTTCAAGAGGCTGTGAACAGCATAATGGCTGCAGTTACAAGTTACCACCCAACTCTTTCTAAGCAAGCATGTTTATTCTTAAGTTGAAAGCATTACAGAGAAAACCATTAAAAAGAATAAAAGAACTTACATGCTTGCTAAGAAGCTGAGCAGCCATCACCTGAACCCTCCTCTTGGGCTCTGGTAGCTGTCAGTCCTTCAACATCCACAGCTGGGGTTTCCCTGTGGTTATAAGTTCATAACTATCTCAGAACCAGAACCCAGGCTGGGCAGTGCTGCCATTTCTTTCAGCTTTGGCCTCTGATCTTGGCCTTCAGGGACAGGTGATTAGCAGACAGACTCTCTCCTCACGGTGTAGCTTCAAAAGGCTGGGTTTTTGCATATCCCGAGTTGGGTAGATTGCTTAAATGCTTACTAGGGAATCCCAAGGAAACCCACTTCACATGTATTGACCCACAAGTCCATTTGGCATGCTTTCAATATAGTTCTTTGAACTCCCAGGCCTCACATCACATCTCCCCCAAGAGTGGTTATATACAGTCTCGGTTCACTGTACTACCTAAACTTGGTATTTAATACAATAGACTTCAAAGATACTTAAATGTAATTTAGTAAGGTCTCCCAAGGTCATGCAGGGAATGGGTCATAGTACCCATAGGCAATGGCAAGGTTACCTAATAAAATGAGATCTCCTCAGGGCTCTGGTTGAGTTTGGAGGAAGTGAGAGAAGGGGAAGGCAGTCAGAGAAATATGAGTATGCTGCTCAGGGAACTGGGGCAGGGCCCTCCAGTTATTGTACAAATTTATTCTTGTGCCAGCTGAAAAAAGGGCCACTTTCCATTCAGAGGCTAAGAAAGATGAATCATTCAAGCATAAGTACCAATATCATTTCAAGAAGAGAGATAATGAAATGTCCTTTGTATTCTTGTCAATTGTTTCTTTAACAATTTTCAAATAACACTTTGCATATATTAGGTGTGTTGCAAAGCAATGCAAACAGAATCTCGCTCTGCAAATGCTTCCACAACTTGAATCGCTATTGTATTTATAATTAAGTTTATTTATTGCACTTACTGAGAAAATGGAGACTCAATTATCATTGCAAAACATCCAAGGCCATCATTTTAAACTCCTCCTCCCCCCCTTGCCAACTCGTCACCATGAACAATTCCTTCTAACCATCCTCCAGTTGGACACAGAGCAGTACACATCTGCTTGCTCTACCGTTATATTCATCTAACCAAACTATCTCAGATTGTCTCTTCCAATCGCCAGCAAAAATGTTCACCTTCAGTATCCACAATGCAAGCAGATGACAAGTAAAATGCTTTACACATTTGGATAAAAGCACAAAATATTTCTTAGATCAGATCTACATTGCAAAGCTTGCTGGTTTAATTATACTGGTGTATTTAAAGTGGCAAAACCCTCCTAGTGTAAATGCAGTTACATCAGTATAAGAGTGCTTCTACTGGTATAGCTTATGGTTACACACCAAACTGACATAGCAGTGCTGCCAAAATTTTTATGTGTAGATGATGCTGTAGTAGTTTTGTGTTTTGTCTCAGCCTTCTGCATTGGATACCTGAGTTTCTGACATAGAGAACATCTACTTAGATGCTCAGGAGCTAGACACACTTACAGTGGAGGAAGGGCAAGCATTTGCTTTTGTGTACTGGTCATGTCCATCTGTTAGTATTGTTTATTCTCTCCTTAGCAGTTGGGGCCTGAAAATGCTGCATATCTTGCAGATTTCCTGACCACACTGTTCCATTACTAAGCAGCATTCAGCTTCAGTTGAGTGATCATCACACTAATTAGCCATAGATAAAGCTGAGACCAACAAATCATGAAAATTGTTGATGAACAAACCCTTGAGGGAAATAAGGGCCAAAATAAATCTTCATTCATTCTCAGCCAAAGGCAGTTTTGGTGTGGGAGGGGCTCATAGGTTCCGGGAAGACCTGAAATAAGCATCCTTAATAAGTTTTATTGGTTCTCAGTAATGGAGTAATGAATAGACTCATTAGACATAACTAGGGCCCTACCAAATTCACAGCCATGGAAAAATGCATCACAGAGCATGAAATCTGATCTCCCCTGTGAAATCTGGTGCCCAGCCAGGGGCCCTGTGCAGGACTCCAGCTGCTAGTCCCAGCAGAGGATGGGGAGGGACAAGACTTCCTCTTCCCCTGCAGGGGCTGCTTCCAGGGCGGGTCAGACCCACCTCCGCGAACCTCCCCCTGCTGCAGGAAGCTGCGTGGCTCGAGCTGTCACCTCCCCGTGTGGAGAGGCTATAGTTCAACCTGTCTTCCTGCCCCCCATGCACAGAGAGTCTGCGGCTCAAGCTGTCGCCCCCGCTGCCTCCCCACATGGCTGCGGCTCGAGCAGTCTCACTCTCTCTTTCTCGCTTATCCCTCCTCCCCCCGCCCCGCATGGAAAGGCTGCGACCAGGAAATATAGGTCAGTATCTTACCAGCACTCTGGTGCACACTTTTTTTATTATGGAAGGCACTGCAGGAAGTGCCTGGTGAATCAGTAGGTGATGTCTTCCCAAGTGAGTCTGTACTGAACTAATGTCCAAGCATGGTGTTAACATGCATGTGTTGCTGGAGAAATTGTTCCAGATGAGATATAAAAATGAGGTAGATCTTAACCCTCCCATGGTCCTTAAAGCAGCCAGGGTGTTATTTTATCTAGACAATATGGTTCATAACCCTAACTCTGGCAACAATTTGTCCCCCCCCCAGTTCACTTGAATGAGTTACTCTTTCCTTCCTCTAATCAGATATTGTGCAGTGTTGCACATCAGCCTGTGAATTGTTTCTTGTTTGTTTGGAGTTTTGTGAGCCTTCTGGATAGAGCTGGATGAAATGCTTATCAAAATGTTAGGTGAATGACGACATTGACTAAATTTATATTTATGTTTCATTTAAAAAAGCATTGGGTCTCCCCTCATGTTTACTGGCGCTCATTTTCCCCACTGGATTACAGGGTAAAAACAAAGTGAAGAACAAGAAACAGAACACTTTTGAATTTGAAACAAAAGTTTTTCTGAGTAAAAGATGCAGTGCAAATGCAAGTTACCATCAGTGCATCTGACTGGTAGATTCAATTTGTGGCACTGTTCAAATTAGGTAGGATTTTAGTATGGGTCTAATCTGGTTGATGACAAAAGTGAAATGCATCCAGACTAGTCCAATATCAGGAAGGCCTTTTAATGAACTGGAACTGAGAAGTTGGCTGGGGTCACAGCAATGCTTACAAGACCTGAATAGTCAGGCAGGGCTATGGACAGATGCACAGGGTAAGAGGAGGAATCCTTCTACCCTAGCGGTGAGATACTGTAGCCTCCATAGGACACACATACAGACTCCCAGTGCAGGGAATAGAAAGAATGAGGATCTGTACAAAGGCCCCACCCTGGCCCAGCCACACCACAGTCACTTCCGGCCCCTTTCAGCGGATTCATACAGAGCAGAACTCTTGCAACGGGTGCACATATGCTAAGCAGAGTTTCCACATTCAGCGTTTTCCTTAGATAGGGGAACTGCTCTGGTTCCAGTGCACAAGGAACTTCTGTGGCTACAGTGGATGGGACTGGGTGTGCCCCTCAGGAGTTGACTACCATGCAAGATTTGGTCAGAGATAATCTTCAGTTATTAGTGTCATTATTTAAAATCTCTAAAGACTTGATTTGTGAGGCCAGTGGCAGTGCTTGCTTCCTTAAAAGAAATATCTGAAAAATACTCTTGCAGACATTCAGGGGGAGCCTTGTGGCATGATTACAGAACCACTGGGCCAGTGCCACTCTGTGCATCTTGTGTCATAATTACTGTTGTGTGAGTATCTTTCAAAACATTGGCAGTAGCATTCTATAAAGGCCTTTTGAAATGAGTGCACCTTGAAATGGAAAATCCCATATGATGGTGATCCAAAAGAAATCTTAACAGCAAACTTACCCGTTCTGCCTTGGGCCCAAATTTTTCTAAACCAGTCCATCTCCAGTCTAGTTGCCGTATATAATGGTTTTGATTCTGGTCTTTGTTAAATTAATGTAATAGTTCCAGATTTACTCTAAAGCTAGTAGAGTTATCCTGGCATTCCAGATCAGGAGCTGGCCAAGAGTCTGTCATGAGAATATGGTAACTTCTCCTGGAGCTAGTATCACATTAGAACACATGTGCATTTGCTTTAATAGTCACTGCAATGTCATCTCTTTCAGAGTATGTAATGCAAAGTGCCCATGTGTCCTGAAAAATACATGGTTTGGATGTAGCACAAGGAACTTCTGAGGGGAAAACAGCCGATTTCCTGTTACTGCCATGTACAATTCTGTGTGATCATTGATCTGTTGTTAAAGGGCATATGGGACTCTCACACAGAGCTGCATAACAGCCTCTAGGGAAGAAAGCCCTGGACGAAATAGCACTTTGCAGGTTTGCTCTACATGTGAATTTATGAAAAATTATTTTGGCTGACCTACAAAAATCTCATTTCCTATTCGGTTGTATCTGAGAAGGAGTGCAAGGATGAAATGGGCTGTTAAACACTGCCAAAAATAAAGGGCTGTGGATTCTAGCAGACTTCCGTCTTACTCAGACTAGCTGCTCCCAGTTATATGATTCTCTTGTTAAAAAGTGATAACAAGAAAAAATTCTGTCCTTGGCAAAAAACACTTTACAAGTTTGTACTGTTTTGAATGGGAGTTTATATCTCAGCAGATCAACCAGAGGGCTAGACCCCCAGATCTGTCTCAGCTGGAGGGGTGGGAAGATGAGTTCTACGGCTGCTCTCACGCTGGCTAGAATGGATTCCCCTAGAGACTATGGCTAGCTGGGGGTTGCCTGACTACAATGCACTTCAGCCATACCCCTCGCCTACCTAGGAAAGCCATGCAGGGTTGGGGGGGACAGGCTATGCTGCCATTATGTCACCCAGATCCTCATCCTCCATTGCCCACCAGAGTAATGCAAAGAGGGTCAGGTTCTGACCCACATTCAGTCTCCCTTCCCAGTACTTCTGTCTTTAAAGCTACAAAGTTGACTTTAGGCGCAGGTAATGCCACGGGTCTGAATTGGCGACAAGTGGTGTTATGATACTAGAACAACCGACACTGCTCCCCATTAGAAACAGAGCAACTAAGGACTCCCAGTTAGCAAATTGCAGAACACCATGTACAGCAAATCTGCATGTTTTTCTTTTAAGAGCCTTGGTTGCTGTCATTCTGCCTTGGTGGAGACCGATCTTTCCATCTGTGACCTCAAGGCTGTGTTCTTAGTGAGTTGTTATTGTACCTCATCCCTGATGGGCCTATCACACTTAGCCCTAATTCTGCTCACATTGAGTTCAGCAGCAAAACTCCCCCTGATTTCAATGGGAGCAGGATTGGACCCACTTACTGCAAACTTTAACACACATTTCCAGTCTGAAGCTTTCTGCATTGGCCTCAGCTTCCTATTAGATCCCAGCCTGAATAAACAATAACCTTGAGAAGTGCACATAATACAGTCTAATGCATTTCAGAGAACTCTTAGCTCCTATTGTGCCAGATCACGCCTCGACTCTGCTGCTTCAAGCCCTTTGGCTGCCCCTGACATCTGACTCAGAACAATAGGCCCCAAAATTTTTTGTTGTAAAGCTCTGTCCTTTATGAGGTCCACGCTGCTGAGCACCTTTCCATTTCAAATGTTTTAGTTGACTTGTTTTTGCTAGAATTTCATCCTTTGTTAATGAAGGAACAGAGGCACATTATGCCACTCTAGCATGCATTTCATACTTTTGTGACAATAGAGTCTTTTCTCTGGCATTATCTGACTGTATAGTCTGAATGATGAGGCTATGAATGGGCAGAGAAAATTTGAATTACAGCCATTTTTAGCCAGAGATAGTGGGAGAGTGACCCAGGCTTATGCAATGTATCCCTGTTTCCCTCTAATAACTAGTTCACATACAGAGATTTACAAGTCTGCTATAGCCTTTGAGCTCAGGCAATAAAGTCTTATTCTTTTAAAGCCCAAGGTCACCGATTCACTCCCACCATTACCACCCTATTACGGGGCATTTAATTACGGGAGGATTTGTTTTAGTGTTCCATACTAGGGGAGCCTACACTTCGTAGCTTCTGTAGGCTGAGCTCAGTGTACACCGGGGGCTCCTTGCTTTCCTACATCCCACTTTAAGTTACAGCGATCTAAGAACCCTTTACTACTAAGGGAGAGTATCTACTGGGAGGTGGGTGGCTTCGTGGGTGTGTTACCACACTTTAATTTACGGGTATTAACTTAACACCTTTAGTTGATTTGCCTTAACTTTCCTGAGCGTCCCTGTGTAGACATGGCCTCAGCGAGTTACAATGAAGCTCAAGGGCCTGCTGCTGAACTTAACTGTGGCAACGTGGCGCATGGGAAAAGGTAGTCTTGTTGGCAGGTCCCATGAAGGCAGTTAAGGTAAAACCAGCACCTTAAACACTGTCAAGAAACTAAGAAGCAGTCATTGCAGATCATAAAACACTATAGTGTAAGCCTAGTTAGAGCCTGTGCCATGTTACCCTCCATACCAGGAGGGTGCCTTGCTGATCACAGAGAAGGTGGGATAAAAGAACAGAGATGTAATATCCTTTTAAACACAGGGCTGTTGGTCATAACTACAGACCCCGGTACATAGTAATTAAAGCACCTGTTAGTCTTCTCTTTCAGTGCCCAGAGATGCTCACAAACAGGAAAACACTTACCTGTATAGCTCCAACAGATTACAGCCATCTACATCCTTAGAACAGCATCTCCTCCCCTGCTGGTACCTTTTTCAGTACTGAGTGACAGGTAGGAGGGCCTAAGTTGTACAGGGCCCCAGGTCCTCCTATTCATAGCATGTCTTGCTGAAAGGAGATAAGTAGGCAGGCTTCTCCTTCCACCCCCTTCAGTGCAGAACACTTCCTGCCCATCACTTCTAGTGTCTGAAGATAAGGAAAGGATCAATGTCCAAGGATTTACTTTGCATTTTGTTCCTAAAAGAAGAGTTAGCTAAGGGCTGTGGGGAGAGGCAGTATGAGGGGAGTGCTTCTGTCTCTTTCTTAGGGCAATAGTAACAAGCAGAATAAGTCTTGCTTTTTAAAGAGTTGCACTTTGCTCCTTGGCAGTTACTTCACTTTCCGTGTAAGTGTTCCTTATCATGGTGAAATTATGACTATGGTTATATGCCGAATGGTGGCCTGGAATTCTCCGCCATGTTGGGAGAGGTGTGGGAAGAAAGATTGCATGGCAGTGCTGAGCCATCCACAGGCCAGTACCCAGAAGTCACCTACTTCAGGACAGGCTCAACAAAGAAAGTAACAGAATGCCACTAGCCATCACCTTCAGCCCCCAACTAAAACCTCTCCAGCGCAACGTCAAGGATCTACAACCTATCCTGAAGGACGATCCATCACTCTCACAGATCATGGGAGACAGGCCAGTCCTTGCTTACAGACCGCTCCCAAACCTGAAGCAAATACTCACTAGCAACCACACACCACAGAACAAAAACACTAACCCAGGAACCTATCCTTGCAACAAAACCCGTTGCCAACTCTGTCCACATATCTATTCAGGGGACACCATCATAGGACGTCATCACATCAGCCACACTATCAGAGGCTTGTTCACCTGCACATCTACCAATATGATATATGCCATCATGTACCAGCAATGCTCCTCTGCCATGTACTTTGGCCAAACCGGGCAGTCTCTATGCAAAAGATTAAATGAACACAAATCAGACGTCAAGAACTATAATATTAAAAAACCAGTTGGAGAACACTTCAATCTCCCTAGCCACTCGATTACAGACCTAAAAGTCGCAATATTACAACAAAAAAACTTCAAAAACAGACTCCAACGAGAGACTGCTGAATTGGAATTAATTTGCAAATTGGACACCATTAAATTAGGCTTGAATAAAGACTGGGAGTGGATGGGCCATTACACAAAGTAAAACTATTTCCCCATGCTTATTTTTCCCCCTACAGTTCCTCATATCTCCTTGTCAATTACTGGAAATGGGCCATTTTCATTACCACTACAAACAGTTCTTTTTCTCTCCTGCTGATAAAAGCTCACCTTAACTGATCACTCTCCTTGTAGTTGGTATGGTAACACCCATTGTTTCATGTTCTCTGTGCATATATATATCTTCCTACTGTGCCATCTTCATGCATCCATTATGCTCAAATAAATTTGTTAGTCTCTAAGGTGCCAAAAGTACTCCTGTTCTTTTTAAGGAGACATGGTGTGCTTATATCTCCTAGATGTCTGGAGGTTACTTAGTGGAAACTTAGTGCTATATGGCACTTCTCAGAACAAAACCCAGACTATAGCATGTGCACAGTGAAGCTGCGCTTGTGCAGCTTGTTTCTTGAAAACTCGCCAGAAGAACTGGAGCTGTGAGCCTAGTATATAATGCAACTGTGTGAAGACATATTCCTGTGATACAAGAACCAATCCGAGCAGGAGAACAGCATGTCTGAGAGAATGCACTGGAAGAAAATATGGCTAATGAGAAGCAATATGAAGTGGTGGTGAGATTGAGAGAATGGGATTTTAAAGTGCTTCACTGAAATATTTATTTCTTATATATATATATATATATATATATATATAAAACCCACCAAGCTGGTTTTAATTGAAGACTTATAAAAAGCTACTTTAAAAAATGTGATAGGGAGAAATAGCTGCATTAGGCATTGATCCTGCAGTGAGCTTTGCTTGGGTGCATGGAGCTATTGCAAGATTAGAGCCTTTGTGAGTCAAAATAGCCCTTCTGATTCTTGTTGTTTTTGGTCTCTGAGCCACAGAAGAGGAAGGCTGAGTGGAGTGGTGTTCGTTTAAAGCAACAGAGGGAAAAGACAGCTGCCTCCCACATGTCCTGGAAGGGCTCACATATGGCTCTCTCTGTTTCCTATTCTCTAGGATCTGTTTGAGAGGGAACAAGGTCACCACATTCCTGTTTGGTTCCCATAACAACTCACCACGATGGTCAAGGCCATTCGGAAATTGTTAAAAAATATCTAATTTGTGCCAGCTTTTAGTTTATTTCAGCATTAGCCTAAACTCTTTCCCATGAGAGTGAACAGTGTCAATACACTCTATCTGCTTCCTTCTGGATTTCAGTCTCCTTTGTGCCAGATGCAAGAGTCACATGACAAGAAGCTCTTCCTGGATGTATGGGCAAGGTTCTTGAGTTGTAGAAATAGACACAAGATAGAAATAAGAGCAGATTTTTTGTTGTTGGGACTTTTGTGTGTAGGTCTTTTCTCTATTGATCTTGCCTTCTTCAGACCCCGGATACCTCAGTTATACAACTGGATGCCTACATTAAGCTCCTAGAACCATTAGTTTTGCACTTAATTAAACCTGTGCTGAACCCCTGCATATCCCATTGAAGTGGATTGTCTTGATCTACCAGCCCCCTGAAATCACTGGAAAGGTTCTCATTGTCTTCCTTGGGCTTTGCTTTGGACTCTCAGGGACTTCCATGAGCTCCAACCCTTGGAAATCAGGCTAATGTTTGTTGGGGACTCAGTGTGGATTTAAGTACCCAACTTTAGGCATCCACATTTGAAAATTTTGAGCACTATATCTATTATAGCATGTCAATTGGTATGCACATTTAAAGTGCTAGATTTCTTGCAAAACTTAAAATTATTTCCAATTTAAAATCCTTTTTAGTGAAATGTTTTCCCCTTTTTTTATTACTGGAGTCACTGACATGAAACTATCTATTTGTTAGGAGATCACTTGCACCTACTGCCTGTGTTTCATTGAAGATTATATTTCTTGATTTGTAACATCAGAATTAATTTTAGTCGATCATGTATGCCACTGTCCAGTGTGTGTATAGCCATCTCGATACTACTGTAGCATTGTTACCTGATATAATGAATCCAGTGTTCAGAGATTAGAGTCTCATAAACGTTAAGGTCAGAAGGGACCATTGTGATCATCTAGTCTGACCTCCTGCACATTGCAGGCCACAGAACCTCAGCCCTCACTCCTGTAATAGACCTATAACCTCTGGATGCATTACTGAACTCCTCAAATCATGACTTCAAATTACAGATAATCTGCCATTTACTTTAGTTCAAACCAATAAGTGATCCGTGCCCCATGCTGCAGAGGATGACGAAAAACCTCCAGGGTCTCTGCCAATCTGACCTGGGGAAAAATTCCTTCTCAACCCCAAATATGGCTATCAGTTGGACCCTGAACATGTTGGCAAGACTCACCAGCCAGACGTAGGGGAAAGAATTAGTTGTAGTAACTCAGAGCCTTCCCCATCTAGTGTCCCATCTCTGGACATTTGGGATATTTGCTACTAGCAGTTGCAGATGGGCCACATGCCATTGTAGGCAACCTTATCATACCATTTCCTCCATAAACTTATCAAGCTCAGTCTTGAAACTATTTAGGTTTTTTGCCCCTCAGTACTCCCCTAGGAAGGCTAGTCCAGAACTTCACTCCTCTGATGGTTAGAAACCTTCATCTAATTTCAAGGCTAAATTTGTTAATGGCCAGTTTATATCCATTTTTTCTTGTCAACATAATAGCTTAACTTAAATAACTTGTTCCCTGTCTGATAGATTTATAGAGAACAATCACATCTCCCCTCAGCCTTCATTTGGTTAGGCTAAACAGGCTAAGCTCCTTAAGTCTCCTCACGTAAAGTAGGTTTTCCATTCCTCTGATCATCCTAGTAGCCCTTCTCTGCACCTGTTCCAGTTTGCATTCATCTTTTTTAAACATGGGAGACCAGAATTGCACACAGTATTCCAGATGAAGTCTCACCTTTGCCTTTTATAATGGTACTAACACTTCTCTGTCTCTACTGGAAATACCTCGCCTGATTCATCCTAGGATTGCATTAGCCTTTTTCACAGTCACATCACATTGGCAGCTCATAGTCCTCCTTTGATCAACCAATACACCCAGGACTTTCTTGTCCTGTGTCACTTCCAACTGGTAAATCCCCATTTCATTGCACTAACTCAAAAAATTTGTGCTAGGTCATGCACATAGAGATTATTAAATTTCATCCCATTTCTCTTACTCCAGTTTTAAAGTCAGCCAGATCTTTTTGTATGATATTCTGGTCCCCCTCCACATTGACAATACCTTCCAACTTTGTGTCATCTGCAAATTTTATTAGCACACCCCTATTTTTTGTGCCAAGGGCATTAAGGAAAATGTTCAAATAAAATTGGTTCCAAGATCAATCCTTGAGGAGCTCCACTAGTAGCCTCCCTCCAGCCTGACAGTTCACCTTTCAGCATGACCCGTTGTAGTCTCCCCTTTAACTAGTTCCTTATTCACCTTTCAATTCTCATATTAATCCCCATCTTCTCTAATTTAACTAATAATTTCCCATGTGGAACTGTATCAAATGCTTTACTGAAATCCAGGTTGACTAGATCTACTGCAGGGATCGGCAGCCTTTGGCCCCAGCCCACCAGGGAAATCCGCTAGCAGGCTGGGCAGGTTTGTTTACCTGAAGTGTCCGCAGGTTTGGCCGATCACAGCTCCCACTGGCCACGGTTCACTGTTTCAGGCCAATGGGGGCTGCGGGAAGCAGCGTGGGCCGAGGGATGTGCTGGCCGCCACTTCCCGCAGCCCCCATGGTTGCCGATGGTTGCCAATCCTTGAACTATTGCATTTCCTTTGCCTAAAAAATCAGTTATCTTCTCAAAGAAAGAGATCAGGTTGGTCTGGCATGATCTACCTTTTGTAAAACCATGTTATATTTTATCCCAGTTACTGTTTACCTCGGTCCTTAACTACTTTCTCTTTCAAAACTTTTTCCAAGACCTTGCATGCAATTGAGTCAAACTAACAGGCCTGTTGTTTCCCAGATCACTCTCCCCTACCCCCCCCTTTTTTAAAAGGTACTTTATTAGCAATTGCCCAATGATAGGGTACAACCCCCGAGTTTACAAATTCATTAAAAATCCTTGCTCTTGGATTTGCAATTTCATTTTCCCCCAGATTTTATCCATTATCCATTCCATCACTTCTAATTTCTTTACTCTACCTCATCAGTAACATACGTTATATGTTGACAGTGTTTGTCTACAGAGCATTTTATAACTATTTGTCTGTAACATAAAAATATATATATGTTCTGCATAGATCTAGCAGAGCAAAACACATTCAATCACTTTTGGATGCAAAAGATCTGGAAAGTGCAGGTGGCTTGCCAATATTATGGCAGAATACTTTCCCAAATGTGTGGAATGTGTGACAGTTAGATGTACTGACCTGTGACAGAACTGATACAACACCATAACAGTGGCCTCAAATGTTTTTATATAATTTCAAGTTTGAAGTTGGAGTACATATAGCTTTTTGGTATTTCCTGGAGATGGATGAGTGTTGAAGTGTTGTAGGCATATAAAAATGGAAAGAAGTGCATAAGTTTTCTTTGTTATTTCCAAGTTTTTAAAGTTGTGGGTGGTGGTGTGTGTCCTGCCACAACTTTAACAGCCACTAAGTGTAGTGTTTGTTTGCTAATATGTAATTACAGCTGAAGCTCTAGCAGCACGTAACGTTAGGCGGGTATTAGAGTGTCCACAATAATGGTTTTCAAACTTTCTTGCTGAAATTTTGAAGGCCTGGTGCCTGAAGATTATTGTTCTTGTTCAAGTCCTCTAGAAACAACTGAGGCAACAAATGAGAAAAGTGAAACAAAACAGACTTCCCCCATTAAACAACTTTTCTTCCTACCATGTTTTGAACAGTTCCTACCGTGTTTTGAAAAGTTGGCAGGGAATTACTCCTTGATGAGGAGAAGCATCTTTGAGTGATCTGCTGAGAACTGTTTTAATTTGCCCAAGTAATAAGAATTTGAAAATCCTCCTTTGAGTGCATTACTCTGTGGGTGGGCTTAAAGAACTTTTTTTGCATTGTCAGTGAAGGAAGGCTCCACTGCCCATGTTCATGTGTCTTCTAAGACAGAGGTTCTCAAACTGGGGGTCGGGACCCCTCAGGAGGTCGCGAGGTTATTACATGGGGGGTCACGAGCTGTCAGCCTCCACCCCAAAACCCACTTTGTATCCAGCATTTCTAATGGTGTTAAATATATGTAAAAATGTTTTTAATTTATAAGGGGGGTCACACTCAGAGCCTTGTTATGTGAAAGGGGTCACCACTACAAAAGTTTGAGAACCACTGTTCTATGATGTGCATTGAGAGCCAGATGTTGCCGTCCTCATGCTGAGTAGTACTTTGGGTAGCCTCCTGTAACTGAAGAGTTACTTGTGACATTAAGCACTAGTTGGTGTGAGCAAAGGTGGCAGAACTGAGCTATTTTCTCTTGACTCATTTTTTTTTGGAATTATAATACTTGGCATTTAATATGCATGGTGCTTTTCATCTTCATAATGCTTTGCAAACATTAGCCAGCTACTGCACACACTGCTCCTAGGAGTTAGGCAGCTAGCTACTGCGGTGATGGCCACAATAGAAATACCTTAGATGCTGTTATCCTGATGTGACAGATGAGGAAGTGTAGAGATGTTCATAAGCTTGTTCAAGGCCATAGGTATCTAAAGGTGGGAAGAGAATTTGGGTATTTTGATCCAGTCCTGTGGTCTAACTTCTAGACTATGCTTGCTTTTTTTTTTGGTTACCCTTGGAGTCTCTGCTGGGTTCCATAATTATGGAGATGTAGACCTGATACTTCTGATAATCATAAATTAGAATATTGGGATTTACTGGCAACATAAAGCATGGTATATAAACTGACTTGGGTGGTAGGTGAGATGAAAGCTAAGAATTCACTTTGACCCACAATAGTAGTGATGATAGCCATGGATTTTTTTGATTTGCTGGAAACCTCAGCCAACAGGAGCATGGCAATGTGACTCATGTGACTGGGGAAACTGAAATGCATTCTCCTACTAAGCAGATCTCTTACCTTTTGAGAAGCTAGAGGTTCTCAAACTTCATTGTGCTGCGACCCCCTTCTGACAACAAAAATGACTACATGACCCCAGAAGCGGGGACCAAAGCCTGAGCCTGCCCCAACCCCTCCGCCCCAAGCGGGGGGAGGAGGGAGCGGAGGGAAGAGGGGGGAAAGCCAAAATCCAAAGGCTTCAGCCTCTGGTGGAGGGCCTGTCACCTGAGCCCTACCACCCAGGGCTGAAGCCCTTGGTCTTCGGCCCCAGGGAGTGGGGCTCAGGCTTCAGCTTTGGCTCCAGGTGGTGGGGCTCGGGCTTTCACCCAGGGTCCCAGCAAGACTAAGCCAGCCCTGGTGACCCCATTAAAATGGAGTCGCGACCCACTTTGGGGTCTCAACCCACAGTGTGAGAACCGCTGGGCTAGAGAGACTAAGCAGCCCACTACCACGTTGTTCACCTAAATTCCCAAACAAGTTCCTGAAAACAAGGAAGAAAAGCTGTTTCTGTTCAGTTCCTGTGAGGTGACTTTGTGGAACTGGATTAATGGTGAGTGAGGTAGGATGTGAGGAATTCCTGCCAAGTGCAGAGAGATTTTGGCCAGTGCTGAGCTGTCTGATACAAACACCCAAAAGGGAAGGGACCCCTTAGCCTCTCCCAGACACCGCATTAATCCTTTCAATGCAGCTTAAAAATCAAAACCACCTGCATCAAATATTTATTCACTTACTAATAACAACAAAATAAAACTTATTTCATTTTACTTCCCTTGAGTTAAAGGAAACATTGATTCTTTGTTCAAAACAAAAACCTAAACCTAAACTAGCCGTGTGTCTCCTTCTGCTGTGAAAGCTGTATGAAGGGGCTAACGGGGAGGGAATCTTGCCATGGTTTGCCCTCCTGTAGTCTGTGGTTCTATGGCTAACCTCACCATCTCATGGGACTCACAGGAAGGCAGAGTCTTCCACACTGAAGTCCTTTCTCTGCCCTGGCTCTGGGTCTCTGGAGTCTCTGAGCTCAGACCCTGGCAGTCCATTTCCAGTAGAGGTGGGGACTCCTCTGGCTGTGATGTCCTTGACCTTGTCATTCTCCAGATCCCAAGAGCCTCTTGTGGGCAATGTGCCTAATGTAAAAAAAGGAGAAAAACGCCCCCTTTCCCAACCATCCCCCTGAGAAATAAACCACAGAATCCCCTTTCCCTTTGAGGCCTTTCTGCACAAAGAAGCAAAAAAGGCAGACCCATTTTTTCTTTGCTGGACACCTTTAAGTTACTGATACATATTGAAATATCTTAATTCCACATTCAAGTTTTTGCCTGGCAATAAATATTGTATTGGAGAAGCAGTAGATGATCACACTAGTAAAGTTTATTTGTCATTTGGAGGAATGGCTAAAGCCTTGACTACTCAGTCAAAAAAATTAAACCGAATTAACAAAAGATGTGAATTTAAAGAGTTCACTAAACTGCATGAAACCCCTGTGCAGACACTTTCATTCACAATTAAAGTGGCCTTAATTTGGGTTATTTTAAACTAAACTGAATTAAGGCCACTTCAGTTCTGAATGAGAGTGTCCACATAGGGGTTTCATGCAGTTTAACTAGTCCACTTTAAAATACACATGTTAACTAAGGTTAGGTGTTAAACATTCAGAAGTCAGGAATTGTGAAAGCTGAGGCAGAATGTGCAATCTTAAGGCTTGTCTACAAGGGGACACTCAGGAAAATTAATCTGAATTAGCTAGAGGTGTGAATTTAATCTCCCTGTTTTCTTCAGGATGTAAAGAAGAAGCTCTGTACTTCAGCCTTTGTTTCTTAGCAACTTTCATGCTCAAGAATATCTCAGGTCTGCCTGACTTGTGAGCACCTCAGGTCTTCAGCTAGTGGAACGCCATTGAAATCAATGGCTTATTGCTAATTTACACCAGTTGAGGATCTGGGCCATATACGACAAGTCTTGCATGAAATAACAGCACTGCAGGATGCTGACAACATTCGTCTGAAGGCAGCCATTTCTGATGGGATGAACAAGACTCTTGGTCACTTGTGTCACAGTCCTCCCCTTCAAAAGAGTCTTTCAATTGATTTCAATGGGCTTTGTATCTGGCCCCAGTTGCTGAACCTGCCAGCACTTAATACTACGTGCATTGCCTACTACTGGGAGCAATAACTGTGACACTGGTGAGATTACTCGTGGTAGTAAGCATGATGCTTGGTAATCAGTGTGCAGGAGCAGGCTCTGATTCTTGGACTCCATGAAACTTTAGTGAAGCAAACCCTTTTTGGACTAAGACATGATGAGGTGGGTGGTGGTGGGTGGTGGTGGTGGTGGGGAGGAACCAAAGTGAGAACTAGTTGAAAGTTTCTCTTTTCCATAGGCATTTTTCTCAGCGAGCAGGCGGCTTTGAGGGAAATAAATTAAAGAAAACTTGAACCAGGATGACAATGGAATGGCTTGTTTTAAACAAGTGCAAAGCAAAGCTAGCTCTTTGAAATTGTTAAAAAACAAAACAAAAACCCACTGAAAGAGCATCTTCTTTCTAACATGGTTGCATTTTTCTCTTTCCATGTAAAAATTTCTAACGGTAACATCTGAAAAAACATTTCTGACTATTTTCTTTCACCAAAGCAAGAAATATTATATAATTCTCCCTAGACATGAAAGTTTTGCACCAGGGGCCATCATTACTAGCTATTTTTTCTCCGTTAAAAGCTTTCTAATCTCTTATTTCATTAGACTGACACACTGCAGTTTGTACTAATGCATGGGATAGGAAGAGTTAAATTACACAATTCTGCAGCACAGCTGGGCAATCTTGGATGTTTTCATTTTGAGGGTTTCCCCTCATCACACCCTGCAAATGGGGCAGCAAATAAATCTCACTGGTTAGACTCTGAGGAGAACATATGACATTTGGGGGAATTATTCTCTGCACCCCTTTGAGGACTGATTGTTTGAGAAGCCCCAGAGCTGCTCAGCTCTGAACACATTCCAGTGATCATATTGACATTTCAAATTTATCCTTTGCAATACTGCCATGTAATGGGAGGAAAATGAAAGATGCAGTTGGCAAACTGATAATTGAAAGTAATAAAAAAAAAAGTCTTAAGCAAATGCATAAAAATCTTTCAAATCATGGTATTTATGGTCCTAAAATGTTACAGGGATATTTATAGGTTCAATGGAAGTACAAAACATATGGCTTTCTCATCCGGAAATATTCTTTCAATTACACCCCGCGTGGCACTCATAAACATCCTTCTTTCATCTAAAAAAAGTACATTAGGTAAGAGACATTGTTCCATTTTGCAGGGGGACGTGCTAAACAAACATCTTGCTCTAGCAGATGTTAAAGTGTAGTTTAAAGAATATTCCTTTTGCTGATTGAAATCTTTTGGCTCTGGCAACTCTGTTTGCCTCAGATTCTAAG
Organism: Chrysemys picta bellii; assembly: GCF_011386835.1. Classification (NCBI taxonomy): domain Eukaryota; kingdom Metazoa; phylum Chordata; order Testudines; family Emydidae; genus Chrysemys; species Chrysemys picta. The sequence continues at coordinate 1,438,490 of NW_027052709.1, forward strand.
TACTGCAGTGGTTTGGCCACACGTCTTGTGTTTTGTTTTTCTGGTGGGTGTATTGGAGGTTCTGCAGGATCAGTATAGTGTTGCCTGTTTTCTCCTCTTTAAAGAATAAGGGGGTCTGATTAGATTTTCATTGAAATCTACCCAAATTCCTCTGGATTGCAGTGGGAGCAAGAGGATGCCCTAATGTTTCCTCTGACATCACTTTTAAGGAATTCTGATCTCTGGGCCTGGTCCAGCTCCCACTAAAGTCAGTGGGAAGACTTTGTCAATGGAATTGGTTCAGACCCTTTGCTTGTGATAGACAAAATATACTTTTAAACTTGACTAGTCCCTCCCAGCACTCTTGACTAGCTATTGAGCCTGGCCTTATGCATGTAAATGGGGAAACGCTCAAGGAAGATGAGCAAGGGCCAAGTAAAATCGCAGCTCTTTGCACTCAAGGTCTGCTTTGCATGCCGATTACCCATGGCCATTGCAGCTGCTGCTACTGTCTCTGAGGGGAGGTTTAGCACACACCCACTCTGCACTGGCCCTTGCAGAGGGAATGCATCCTGCAGCCTCTTCAGAGAGCATCAGTACCCACCAGACTGCTGCTTCATCACAACATACCTTCTGTCAAGTGAGCCATAAAGCCACCAGCCTGTCCTCCTACAAATCCCCCCTCAAGTCCCACTTGCATTGTTGTGATGCCTACGAGGGATTAATCAAAGCAGTGTGCTTTATCTTTTACCACCCTGTTCCCTCTGTCCTTGATTGCTTGATGTCTTGAATTTTGTGTTCCTAAGGGCAGGGACTGTGGTTAGTACATTGTGGAAGCCACCATTATAAAAACAATTGCTATGAAATGTGTACCTTGTGATCTTTGTCCTGTCCTGCTTGCTTCCTGCTGAGTCTTGGGAAAAGAAGACAAAGGGAAACCTGATGACATATTTGGAGACTATTAAGGGCTGTTATAAAGAGGATAGTGATCAACTGTTCTCCATGTCCACTGAAGGTAGGTCAAGAAGTAATGGGCTTAATCTGCAGCAAAGGGGATTTAGGTTAGATATTAGGAAAAACTTCATACTGATAAGGATAACTGATAACAGGGTTAAAAAAAGAACTAGATAAATTCATGGAGGATAGGTCTATCAATGGCTATTAGCCAGGATGGACAGGGATGGTATCCCAAGCTTCTGTTTGACAGACGCTGGGGATGGATCACTTGATGATTGTCTGTTCTGTACATTCCCTCTGGGGCACCTGGCATTGGCCACTGTCAGAAGACAGGATACTGGACTAGATGGACCTTTGGTCTGACTCAGTATAGCCATTCTTATGAGCTCTGGAATAGGCTTTCAAGGAAGATTGTGGAAACCCCATCATTGGGGAGGTATGAAGAACAGGTTGGACAAATATCTGTCTAAGTGTACTGGGTTCTGCCTCAGTGCAGGGGGGCTGGATTTGATGACCTCTGGAGGTCCCTTTCTGTGATTCTGTGAAATGTGGAACCCAGATGCTTGTGTTGGGCTTTGTTCATAGCTGCCAACACTTGAAAAACTTTTGCAAGGGACAGTTATCCAGATAACTGGGGGGTGGGGGGGTCTTGGAGTGACTTGGTCCCCAGCCACTGGAAGTTTGTGAGCATTTTGCCTGAGTTCTAAGACTCGCACAGTACTTTACAAACGTTACCTATTCAATGATCATCACACCCCATCTGAAGTAGGTAAATTGTGATGGTTTCACAGATGGGCCGAATGAGGCACAGCAAGGTTAAGGACAACATTTTGAAACATAGGCATTTATAGTTAAGCACCTAAATCCTGGTTTTGCTGTAGATGCTTAACTCTGGTCAACCAAGGCAACAGAGGGAGTCATCGTCAGCTGAGATTGGTCTCTTGCTCAGTCTGCTAGATTGTGCTGCCGAGCTGCCTTTCTTTGTAACCGGAAGTCAGATTGCCTGATAGGAAGCTTGCAGGAGCCCTGTTGCCATCATACTGCCTACAACTTGTGAAGCTGATCTGGGGTCTTTCCCAACATCAGACGGAACTATGGCTGTTGTCCTTCTGGACAGCTGAGCCCAGCCTTGGGTGGCTATATAGGGAGTGAATAACCTAGATGATGATGATTATTATTTAAAAAAAAATCAGTGACAGATTTTCAATTCTAGTGTGTGGCATGCCTCTGTTTACAGGGCTTTACATTTTCCAGGCTGCCTTCATAAGGAAAAGGGCTTACTTTCCATTGTCAGGTCTCTCTCACCGGAAGATAGCGGGCTGACCATGGGCTTGCAAATGCCAGCTCTGTTCTGGATATGAAATGCTTCATATTGGGCATTATGTAATATGTTCCTTAATTCTCAACAGACCTAATGAAGGACAAGGCTGGGATCTAAAAGCTTCATGACATTTTTGTGCTTCAAAAGAGTGTTATTGAAACACATGGGCAACCCTTAGGTTAAATGAGAAGGGCTGTTTCCAAATGCTTTAGTCATATTAATAACAGGATCATTAGACAGAATAGAATGTGGCTTTATACACTGCCTTTCAGACATCTCTAAGCACTCTTCAAGTGATTCATTTCTTTTTTTCCCCTTCCCGCTACAATCTATAATAAATTGTTAGCACAGGCCTATTCCTGCTCCCAGTGAAGTAATTTGGGCCCAATGTTAATGAACATCAAAGCTTCACTGGAATGGTACAAAACACTGTATACAATGTGGACATGATTAATGCTTCTGCCTTTTTCAATTCAGGATTAATCTTTTTCTAAAGAAAATGTATAAAATGCTGTATAGAGCCATACGGACCTAATTAGTTAGGAAGGTTGAGATTTTCCAGGCAATTTAGGGCATTTTGGCATATCTTCTATTAAAATGGAAGATAATGTCTAGATTGCTTAGTGGTTTGAAAATATCAATCAGAATATTTAAATATGGCACTTAAACACTTCATGGGAGACTTCTGTTAACCCAGAATAGAAGGCACCAGCAGCTGTGTTATAAAAGATGCTAGTATTTTGTAGTGCAGCAGTAAAATCCAATGCTGCCTGTAAGAGTTTTTTAAACAGTATCTGAATGGCTTGTTTAAGATATTTTGTTATGGCTTTGATTAGGGATTCCACAGGGAATCCACATTGACAGTTTTTTGTAGATGTTTGCATCCTTGTGTAATGCTGCTAAAATTAGTCTTTAAAGTTAGGTTTAAAAAGAAACTTTTAAAACATGATGCTTTTAACTCTGGGCTAAAATTGGAACATCTGAGAGTACAGTCCCCCATGCAGTGTGAGGTGCTGCAGCTCTACTGTGTGAAGAATCATATTACAAACCCCGGGCTCAGATTGTCCCCTCATCTAGAGAATTATCAAATGTGCTCTTCAGACACTAGACTTTCTTTAAATCCCCTCTGTGAAACGTTTGAAATTGTTTTTCTCCTAAACATGATTTTAATAGGCAAGCTTGATATATTTTCACCAGACATGTCAAGGAACAGTTGGAGTGAGATTTTCCTTTCTGACAATCTTGCATTTTTTTTTAGATGAGGTAGAGGGTGGGAGAAAAATCTTCTCTGACAGTTTCAAGGAACATCCAATTCTTATAGTACTCAATAGTTCAGGGGAATTGGGATCCTTTTTTGAACATTAGCGTCCCCTCCACCTCCCAAAAATCCTGCATCTTTCCAAGGAAAAGAGATGGCGTGAAATCAGAAGCTCCCGAAATCCCATTGGGAGGGGAATATCTTACACTTTTGAGAGTGATAGGGACAATACAGGAGAGCTGGGGTTCTCAGCTTATTGAGGAGGGAAGTTCCTGCAGTGGGGATGGCATTCAAAGATCTCATGGTTTTGGGGTGAGAGCCATAGTTCGTTGTTTTATATAGTAAAACCTGATTCTGAGACGTGCTGAGCAACTGGTAGCTGCCATACATAGTGAATGCGTAGAATCTCTTAGCATCAGGCCGATCTTATAGCTGTTCATAATGCAAACCATAGGGAAAATAAATAACTGGAGAAAGAAATACATTTTCATAAAGGCAAGGAACACTAGAGGGACTAATTTCCCAGCTTTCCCCTGATGCACAAATCATGAATAGCTGGTTAAATTATTCAGATGCCAACAAGATCACAGCTGTCAATATGAAAAGAGTTTGTAGCAATAATCACAACAAACCAATATTACTAAATTACTGCAACTAATTATTCATGTCACCATCCCACAATTCTTTGTTTGACCTTTTAAGCCTTGGCATGTCTCAATTTAGAATTCTGCCGTGGGAATGCAGTCTGCAATAATTGTGGAGAAGCATTGTCCCTGACTCGGGGCTGGGGGTAGCATTGCTAGCAGGAGATTTCACCAGAGTTTATGGTTTCCCATTAGTCGTATCAGACGGGGGAAAGTGCTTTTCTAATGTTTTCCTTCCACTAAAAATGTACGTTCTTGTTACAAAAGCATGAAATGACTTTGAGGGAGAGAGAATGACTAACAGCACTCTTCAAAATGTGGTGGGAAAACCACAGAGTGATAGAGAAGTGGTTAAAGGTTACACGATGGATTCTAATTTCAGCTGGGTGCGATAATGCCAGACTAACAGTGTCCCACTTACAGGTTGGGATTTCATACCATCTGAGGCCTGGTCTCTGGCCTTCCTGGGCAAATCCTGGAGAAGAGTCTTTGGGATCTGGAAAAAAAGATGCTGCTGAAACAGATTAGCCCTCTTTCTGAGCAGAATGGGGAGACCTTGCTGACTACAGCTGATTTCTTTCTACTAAGGGCATGTGTAGGGAGCCAGGGTGCCTGCCCTCCGAACCTGAGGGTAAAGGGCCGCTCTCTCAGCCTGAGTGGGCGGGGCTGGGCCAAGCTCGCTCCACCTCCCGGAAGGGGAGGGGTGGAACAGGAAGTATAAAGGGCAGGGGCCTTAGCTCAGTCAGGGCAGCACCAGGGAGGGAGGCAGATGCAGACCGAGGGCTGCTCCCTTCAGACCCTGCTGCCACGCCAGGGGAAGCCCTGGACCAGTGGAAACCTCACCTGAGGAAGGACTGGGGCTGCCAGGACTGCCCGCTGCCGAGTACCCAGAGGGACTGGAGGAGCCGGAGGGGGAGCTGGAGCTGGAGCTGCCAGCAGCCGAGGACCGGGAGGAGCTGGAGGAGCCTGAGCCCGAGGGGGAGCTGGAGCTGCCAACAGCGGACTACCCCGACGCACTGGCGGGACCAGGGGGCTTCGGACGAGCAATCGGGTAGGAAGTAGCCCAGGGACAGAGCTGCACAGTGGTGAGTCTATACAACGGAAGGACCCCGCTGATCCAGTGGCGAGACCCTCGTCCTGCCACAGTCAGGGCCCTGGGCTGGAACGCAGTGGTGTAGGGTGGGCCTGCGTTCCCCTACCCGGCCAACCCACGCCGCGACCTTTGCCGGCACACCCCTGCCTGAGGGGCACGCTACTGACCTTTGCCGGCGCTCCCCTGCCTGAGGGGCGCGCTACAGACACTGGCTGGCATCCTTCCCACCGCTAATTCCCCAGTGGCAGAGGCGTGACCCAGGCCGGCCAGTGACGTCGTAGCTCCCCACCGCCCCCTAGCGGGTAGGTGGACCCACACCGATAACAGCATGTTTACACATAAACTGCCACAGCGGCACCGCTGTAGCAGTGCCGCTGTAGCACTTCCTGTGATGACGCTACCTATGTGGATGGGAGGGGTTCTCCTGTCGGCGTAGGTAATCCATCTCCCCAAGAGACATTAGCTAGGTCACCTAATGCTCCGGTCGACCTAGTGCTGTCTACACTGGGGTTAGGTTGTTTTAACTGGGTTGATCGGGGGGGTGATATACTTAGTTATACTGACCTAACGTCCTAGTGGAGACCAGACCTGAGTCTTTCCATCAACATGTAGTTACTTTTTAGAAATGCAACACGCTTTTGGGTCTGAACACAATAGCTATTCTATCACCTTTTAAGTGCCACTATCCTACCAGGTGGCCATGCATCCCTGTTACTGGACTGCTGGATTCTTTTCTTAAGAGTCCTTATCTAGAAACTAGCATAAAATCCTTCCCTATTGTAATGCCAATGTCTTCAGTGGATTTGCTCCAAGAATGATTTTGGCCCACTTATGATTTTTGTACAGGAATGACTCCTGCCAAAGTTAAGAGTGTGAATATGACAAACTAAACGAATTGACTAAAAGAATCCCTAGAGAGAGAGTCAGATTCCTCAAAATAAGAGTGAGGTGAATTAAGAGTTTTGAAATTTAGTATAGTGTATAAATGGCATCTCTAGCAGTAAAAATTCAAAAGCTGATGTATAGATACGTCTGACATTTTCTGAATTTCCATATTAATAAGAAAGTGAAATGTCCATTTATGCTATTAGCTCCATATATGACTTCTTTCCATAAATATGGAAATTTGATAATTATTCCTAGGATTACTATGTTTTCAGATTGTAGAAAAAATCCCATTTATTAAGTTATATTGCAAATAATATCTCTTTAAGCAGCCCTCTGAATCTGGCTCATTGTATAGAAAGGCAAATATATACATTTAGCAGGGTGTGTGTGTATATATATCTATTCCAGGTTAGATAACAGCTGTCTAGCTAGATAGCCACTAACTAGTTTTTTCCTATGTAAATGTGGTACGGTTCCTGGCCTTCAGTATATCAGGTGCTATTGAGTTGTTCATCCTTGCGACTTCTGCTGTCACTTTCGCAGACACCTATTTAACATTGTCCTAGTTCTATGAACACAAGCGTGAGCAAACTATACTGGAACTAAATAATATTCCAGCCTCCTTTTCATGTCAGAACCTATAAATGATAAAATAAATACCAGTCCCTATTTCACTGTTAGTGGGACAAATCCTATCCTTATTAGTGAAGGTTTAAGAATGGGGTACTGCTGGCCATGCATAAGTGCCAAAGTCTGAAATTCAGAGAAAGATAGATCAGCACTATTTGTGGGGAGCACATTACAAATTTACAACGCATCCAGTGTCTGCCTCTAGCTAATGCAATGTGTAAACTGTAGCATATGCATTGTCGGGCTGGGGTTTGGTTATGTGCCCAGCCAATAAGACCACATTGCTTTGAGACTGATATGCTAGCAAGCATAGTAGCTTCGTCCTATTCCTAGAACTTTCTGGAGTATTAGCAAGGAATACTCAGCTGAACTCTTGCGCATGTGCAGTTAGGCTCCATTTGCTATTCCTTCAATCCCAGTACATCTGCGTAGCACAGGGTAGAATGGGGACTGGAGGAGTGAAGTATTTCTAATGAAGAAGCCCCGTGTTTCCAGTGCAAAAGGAATGTAGGACTGGATGACTCAGGGATCTAGTAAAGGAGCCTTTCACCTCTTGATCACATGGTGTCAGGGCCGGATCTGGCTTTTTTGCCGCCCCAGGCAAAAAAGCCTCCCACCGTGCCCCCCCCACCGCGTGGCAGGGGAGGGTGCCAAGCCTGGCCGCGGGCCACTCTCCCCGACCGTCCGGAGCGCCGGGAGTAGGGCGGAGAGCCCGGCTGGGGCTCCGCTCTCCCCGGCGTCCAGAGCGCCGGGAGGAGGGCGGCAAGCCCACTGCGGCTCCACTCTCCCTGGCGGCTGGAGCCAGAGCACCGCGCCGCCCCCCTCCAGGTGCCGCCCCAGACACAAGCTTGGTGGGCTGGTGCATGGAGCCGGCCCTGCATGGTGTGCATTCAGCCCCCCAGGTCAGCAGTGAGTGAAAGTTGTTTGGAACATGTGAAATGAATCATTCTTGTTTCAGTTCCCGCCAAATGGGTGTCAGTACCTTAAAGGCCCTCACCACAATGGGCACCCATGGGCTCTCCAAGGAAACTGGCAAAAAGGACTGAACAGAAAAAGAGGCTGAATTCCCCTCCCAGCCTTAGAGGTGATTCTTCCATGGTTGAGGCACTTTAGTGGAGCAGCGTGGGTGCAACTTGAGGTACAAGCTTCTCCTCTTGGTGACTTTCCTGTGAGCAAGTTGGGAACTGTGTTCTCCAGAAGTTTCACTCTGATATCTTCCAAGAGCACTATATACAGTCTAGCCAGGAAATACAACACACTACAGAAGGAAGCATGGTTTTCCAGAGGAAGACATTTTCAATTGGAGCTGAATGCCTTACAATGTAAATAAAACGTGGTTGATGTTTTCTGATGTCCTTCTTAGGCTACAGCCCTAATCAGAAGTCAAGCACCACTCTCCTGGCCTACATTATATCTAGCCCCAACTTCACAATTCAGTGTAGATTATAAAAAATCATTCAGTAAAGAATGGGCCAGGACTGGAAGTCTGTGGAGTTAATACATCTGCTTTCTCCACTAGCATACTCATATTGGGACTTCAGGGACTCAATTGTTATAAACATTAATTGCTGGTTACGAGTTGTGACACCTCCTGAGAACACCCAGGGTTGTGAGGCACCTCACCACCACTTGCCCTTAGCGTGAAGAAGCCTTGTCTGTGCCAACGGCAGCTCCTCAAGGCCACAGGCACCACGAGCACTCCCCGCTATTCTTGGCCCAGCCCTGCTGGGAGGCTGCAGGTTAGCGATAGGCCCCCTCCAACCTTCAAGCCCTCTGAGCATCTCCCTGGAGCATCCAATCCCTAGTCCACTGGACACTCACAATATTCACTGATGTGGCTGCTTCCAAAGAAACCACACAGCCCAGCTTACCAGTTCCACTTTGGCCCACCGCTCTGCTCAACTCACAGCACTTAGATGTGTTCATAGTGAAATCAAGAATAACTTTATTGAGCAAAGCAGAGAGATTTGAGTAATAATGAATAGAAGTTGGAAACAAATGGTTGTATACAAAACAAAATCATAACACATATTCTAGAGTCTAGACTTCATTAACTAGATACTCTCATGTCTTGTAGAGTGATGCTCACTCAACGTCCTTGCAGTGTTTTTACAGCCAGGCTGGCTGTGACCCTCCTTTTATGAGACAGACCCCCTGTCAGCTTGCACCCTAGGTGAAGGACCCTGTGTGTTCCTTTGCCTCCTGAGATATTCAAGTCCCATCCTTTATGACTGAAAACAAACAGAACACCACTGGTTGTGTTTCTTTTTCCTTGTAGATTTCACAACCTTTCAACTGGCACCTGGCTCAATATGCAAGTATGCTTCCATTGTGAGGCAGACAAGACGCAGTGCACATATGACTAGACAGGGAGAGGAGCATCTGTTACCTACTGCGTGAAAGGAATGTGTCTGAGATATGTCACCTCCTGGTGACCTGCCTTAACTGCAAGCCCTTCAGAACATAACTTGCAGCATAAATAAATAACTCCTTAAATATTATCCATACATACATTTCACCATGATTATGATGACCAGCAGGCTACTGGCTTTCTAAATAGAGACCTCACATGAACCCTTGGGTTAACTATTCTGCATATATCTAATCCAAGGGATGCCTGAAAAACACTATGCACCCCTTGTGCCCTCTGCCAGTTGGCACCAGAGGTCCCTGGGTCAAAAGGGGAAAGGGTTCCTTTCCTTTGGAAAGACAAAATGCTGTAGTCATTCAGAAGGGAAAGGAAAACAAGGGTTAATTCAGTGTTTTTTATGCACCATTCCTCTCATGCACAAATGATTTCCTGTGTAGGAAAGAAAGTGACGTTCAAAGAGGACCCTTCATGGTGTCTTGTCAGAAGGAATTGTGCTCCCAGCCTCCCTCTTCAGAAGCTCCACCTAACAAAGGACTTGATTGCTCAGCTAGTATAAACCTGTGAAGCTCCATTGGCTTCATGCTGACTTATGCCAGCTGAGAAGCTGACCCCAGAACACAAGGTGGGACAAAAAGAGTCCGTCTCTGCCATGCAGTTCTCTGAACACTTCTCCAAGTGACAAAAAATAGGAAGATAGTAGGTCATTAAGAAGGTCATTATCACAGTTCCATTGAATTCACAAATTGTATCTATTTACACCAGCTGAAGATCTGGCCCAGTATGTACAGTAGTAGTAGTTCCTTCTCCCCTCTATTTTATTTATCTTAAATTCTTCACAGAAACTAAAGAGCTCCCCTCTTCATTGTTAATGTTCAAGAGCAGGAGGAGATCCAATAGAATGTGTAACACTCAGTTGAACACATCATTTTCTTTCCTTCCCTTGTATTGGCCTCATTGGTTGTTAGATAGTTTGCCTCTTTCACCCCTCCCACCCTTTCCCCTTTATATATTAGCTCCAGCTAATGAGACCCTAAGAGAAATAAGAACCAATGACCTGAAATTAACCCTGGGATATCCCTGCAGTGCCATCCAAACCATTTATAATATTGATCAGCTAAGCCCCATGAATTCTTCAAGTCAGTCAGTGATGTGAACTGACAAGTTAAATTATTACACAGAAAGCCCTGCTGTGCTAACTTAATTTATGTTGCATGGATTCAGAAAGGGGTTTGTTCAGTTTTCTAAGACTGCAGTGAAAATAGCTGTTCTGGAGAACACAAATTCCTTTAAGAATGTATACAGCTACTGGACATCTGGCCTACTTCTGCAGATTAGAAATAATGATCCCATTTGCTCTAAAGTTGAGACAGTACAGATGTTGGAGCGGGGAGGGAGGAGGATTATGAAAGTTTGTACGTAGCATATGTAACCTGTGCTTTCTTGGATCTGTTATTGTGGTCATTTTTAAGACTTTAAACTTGAAGCAATGAAATGGAGCAGAAATCATTGTAGTATGTAATTTGGGCAAGATTACCCCTTCCTGTGGAAAAATAAATAGGAGGAAAGTTTTGTGGAAAAATACCCAAACTGAAACTTGTCAAGCTCCGGAGACTCATTGTCTTATGGAAGGAGCAGGAGCCCATCCCCCCAACAGCACAGATCACCCAAGATCCTCAGGGAAGTTCCAGGATCTTGTGGCACATAGCGCATACTATTTTGCACCTTCCTCCTGACAGCACATTGGAACTGGGTCAATGTGACAGGATGCTGGGTAAGGAATGCTTAACCAGCCCCCTGCCACACCAGCTCCAATTAAGGGGAGTAGATTGGAGCTGGCTGAATAGGCCTGTGCCTGCCTGGGAATTAGCAACAGCTGCCAGCCTAATTAGCCAGGGGCTAAAAAAGGGCTGGGAGGAAGGAAGCCAGGGGGTGGGCGGAAGAGAAAGGGAGAGGCCACACTCACACTTGGGTGGGTGGCAGGTGGCTTTGGTTTGCTGCTTTTAAAGCCTGGCTGTGAAACAAACCAGTATATAGATAGTAAGGTGCTGGTGGGAAATGGCTAAAAATAAAGTGCACCGGTGATTGCATCAACCTGAGGTGTCCCTGACTGGTTTGTGAGGGCAAGAGGGGCCCCGCTGTGCCTCACTACAGTCAGGCTTCCATTGCTTCTGATGGGCTGGAGCAGAAAGTTGCAGAACTTAAAGTAGATGGGACTTTCCGTGAGGTATCTAGAGATGATGCCAGAGTATGGGTATCCCCTGGTTACACTCCCCTTCTAAACCCACATTGCTGTTGCCATATTCACATGAAGGGGCTTCTCTGCCAACGGAGTGGGTGGTGTCATATTGGCTCCTTTCGCCCAAGAGTTTTGGGTCTTGTAGCTGATATTGGCTGTCTCCGTCCCCAGCTAATGAGTACATGTGGTGGTTGCTTGGCAGCTCAGTTGCATCACTAGAATCATCAGTTGTCAAGGTAGTTTCCATCCTTTTGATAATCCTGTCTCGTGGCTCGGGGGCATCATTTTTGGCAAGATTTTTGTAATTCTCATAATTGGGCTAAGTCAAACAGTATGACTAGATGGGGTCAGTACGGGCATTGCCAGCTCATGTCTAACATTCTGTCATGAGTGTTTTCCCTATGGGATTTTTGCCACAGACACACAAAGGGAGTAGGGGCCATAGAAATTAGCACAAAGAACGGAAGTCATTGGGACTATTTGTGTGAGTCAGGGGTCGGCAACGTTCGGCACGTGGCTCGCCAGGGTAAGCACCCTGGCAGGCCGGGCCAGTTTTATTTACCTGCTGACGCGGCAGGTTCGGCCGATCGCGGCCCCCACTGGCCGCGGTTCGCCGTCCCGGGCCAATGGGGGTGGCGAGAAGCCGCGGCCAGCACATCCCTCGGCCTGCGCCGCTTCTCGCCGCCCTCCATGCACTGCCACCACACCCAGCACCGTCCCTGCAACTCCCATTGGCTGGTGCTGTCCCCCTCCCCCCGGGGTCGCAGAGACATGCTAGCAGTCAGCCACTTCTGGGAGCAGCTTGGGGCTATGGCAGGCAGGCCGGCAGCCTGCCTGAGCCCTGCTGCGCTGCCAACCAGGAGCTGCCTGTGGTAAGTGCCTCCCAGCCAGAGCCTGCACCTCACACCCCCTCATCCACCCCAACCCACTGCCCCAGATCAGAATCCCCTCCTGCACCAAACTCCCTCCCAGACCCCACACTCCTCCTGCACCCCAATCCCCTTCTCCAGTCCCCTCCTGCACCAAACTCCCTCCCAGGAAAAAGACTCGTATACAGAAGCCCCACAAAATCTAATAGCCCCGGGTCCACAGGAGAGTTAGTCCAGCCCTGCCCACACTAGGGGCTTGTGCTGCTTTAACTATGTCTGTTCAGAAAAGGGAGACAAAAATGATTAGGTATATGGAACGGCTGCCATATGAGGAGAGATTAATAAGATAGGGACTTTTCAGTTTGGAAAAGAAATGACTAAGGGGGAGATATGATTGAGGTCTATAAAATCATGACTGGTGTGCAGAAAGTAAATAAGGAAATTTATTTACTCCTTCTCATAACACAAAAACTAGGGATCACCAAATGAAATCAATAGGCAGCAGGTTTAAAACAAACAAAAGGAAGTCTTTCTTCACACAATGCATAGTCAACCTGTGGAACTCTTTGCCAGAAGATGTTGCGAAGGCCAAGACTATAACAGGGTTCAAAAAAGAGCTAGATAAATTCATGGAGGATAGGTACATCAATGGCTATTAGCCAGGATGGGCAGGAATGGTGTCTCTAACCTCTGTTTGCCAGAAGCTGGGAGTGGGCGACAAGGGATGGATCACTTGATGATTACCTGTTCTGTTCATTCCCTGTGAAGCACCTGGAATTGGCCACTGTTGGAAGACAGGATACTGGGCTAGATGGACCTTTGGTCTGATCCAATATGGCCATTCTTATATTCTAAAATCAGCCATGTGAATTGGACTGCTGGAATGAGTGCAGGGTTGGAAATCCGGAAGTCCTGAGCTGTAATCCTGGCTGTGCCATTGACTTGCTGGGAGGTCTCATGCAAGTCACTTTTCATCTCTGGAACCATTTCCCTATCTGCAAAATGGGGATAATGCTTAGTCCCTGCCTCCTGGGTGTGTGAGGAATAATTTGCTTATATCTGTACAGTGTTTTGAATGTGCAAAGCGCCATATATATGCTATGTGTTCTCCCTTTTTGCAAGTTTTACCCAAATTGGCACACATCTTGAACACTATTTCCATATATGTCATGCAGTTCCTAGTAAGGTCTGATGGAAAGCATCACTGTATTCACACCCTACACACTATTGTCATTATCTCTGTACAAAATATGATTTGTGAGGTATCATTTGAAAACTAATAACTTGCTGGTCAGTAGTATCATGGTGAAGTGTAGCAACAGTATATGTAAAGTTATGAAATCCCTCTGTATAATGTTCTTAGCACGTGTTCAAAACCACACGGCCCTGCCTAGGCAGAAGGGTCCTGAACGAAAAAATGTGTGTTTACCTCAATTTACATATAAGTAATAAACAGGGTCCTCGAGACCGAAGGGGGTGAGATAGTAGGAGACAAAGCACATTTGCATTTCAGCAAAAATGAGTGAGAAGAAAGAACATGGAGACTCCTTTGTCACCGAATTCCCTGTCACTTCTTTACGGTTTGAATAAACTTTGCTTTGAGGGGTAACCCTCAGAAGAATCCACTTCAAAGTTTCACTGGACTATAAAAGAGAGGGACAGAAAACCCCAAGGGATCCCTCTCTCTCTTTCACCTCAGAAGACAAAAGAATCAGCCCTTTGACTTTGGGAGAACATCCTGACCTGAGAATTTGGTCAGCGATGCTGCTGGGAACCACCTTGAACCAAGTGTAGCTTGTTAAGTTTTAGCTACTTTGGAAGTATTTTATCTTTATTTTTCTTGTAAACATTTCTACTTTAATACCTCATACTTGTATTCATTTAAAACCTCTCTCTTTGTAATGAAATAATCTAAACCAATCCAGTATTGTATTTAAGCTGAACTGTTTGGGTAACTCCCGTTAAAGTAGCAAACTGTTGAATATTGACCCTTTACAGGGGCAGTGGGCCTTTAATATGTGAACTGTCCAGAAGAGGACTGGACAATGCAGAACACACATTTTGGGAAAATTCAGGACTGGGAGTGTATTGGGGTCACCCTGCAAGTGGTAACCAAGGCTGTGACTAGAGTATTGCTGACAGGTTGCTGGGGTCAGCGTTGCTGGACCAGGGCTGCAGCTATACACCGATGTTCAAGGTGTGACCTTCATACTGTTTGTGATCATCCCTGGTTGGGAGCTGCAACAGCAAAGCATTGTAAGACACCCAGGGTTGTGGGGCAGGTGGTGACACAACCCCTCTCACTTGCCTGGTTTTAGCCCTGGAATGTGACACACAGTCTGCATACATTACATGAAGAAGTCTGGCTGAAAGCCACCCTGACCTTTGTGAGGTCAGTCTGGATCCCCAAGCTCCTGGTGGCAGAAGAAACGCGTAGCTCCATGAAGAGAGGTCAAAATAGTTGTGGACGTGGTACTATGTTAATTTGTGTTACTTAGCCAAAAGCCTTGATTCTCTCAGCCAAGGCCTTTATTGGCTCTAATAAGGAAGACAGGGGTTTTTAAATTAACAGACAGATTTTGTAAAACTTTAGAATGATATGTGACTGATGCCAAAAATGGACGTAGCTCAAACCCTGGTCAGAGAAGGAGAAGGAGTCTGCAAAACCATTTCTGTCTCCTGCTGACAGGGCCCATCTGGAGTCCCATTATTGTGTGTGGGTGTGGGTGAGTATTTTGGGGCTCCTGGATGTCATTGCTTTAAAAAAAAACAACGTTCAAGGAGTCCAGGGACTAATTAGACCCCTGTTAAAACTTGGATTTTAAGAGTTTAAAAAAAAAAATTTGGCTACTGTTGTCAGTATTTACTGTGATTTATAATTTATATAAAGGATGAAGCTGCTGCTGTTTTAAGCATAATTTCCCCAAATTTGGGGAAAAAATTCAAAATGAAAATAGAATTCAATGAAATATTGACAATGTTGCAACACTGCTTTCTATTGTATCTATCACTGCCTTCCCACACCTCTCACCCCCAACCAGCCCGACTCTCCTGGAATCCCTGCTTACTCCCCCTACTGGTGAGCCCAAAGCTCTTAGTTGATGGGTCCATCCTGTTTCCTGGACCTGGCTGGTCCCAGTGCCAGAAGGACCCACTAAACAAGGAGCTCATTAGTTGCTCTTGTTTCATATAATGGTGCTTACTCCAGCAACCAGACATAACTAACCCCACCTTAGCAGAAATATCTCTTGACAGTCTGCTTAAGTTCACCCCACTACCTACCCTACTTGCATTCCATGTACCAATACTGTAACCAAGCCTCCTAACTCCCCAGGGTTATAGTCTCTCACCAATTATCCCATAGTTATCACAGTCCCCTTAGCTGTCTTTGCTGGTTTCATATGGAGCACTCCAAACTGTGCTAAGTCCTCCTACACACCTCTGGATACTAGTCTAGTAGAGGGGGGTTCTATCGCAAATGTCTGATGTCATAATGAACTCCTAAACATGTCCTCAGATATATTTCAGCTATTGACCAACTGGATGAGTCTCTCTGAGCTCATATTCAAGTAAACTACGTGTTTCTTCCATTATTTGGAATTCTACTGTTTTTTCTCTGGTTTCTTAAAAATGAGTTATTTCTTGTTTCTATCTCCAGGTTGGTAAAACTGAGGAATTTAGAAATATCTACTCTTGTGTAGTTGAAATATATAATTAAAGCTTAGGGTAGGGTAATCCTTCATATATGTTTGTAGACCCTGTGTG
>NW_027052709.1:1455000-1575892 GCF_011386835.1 Chrysemys picta bellii
TATCAAATGATCAGATCATGGCTTACGGTGTTCATAAACTGGCCCTGAGAGCATGCACTCTTCTCTACAAAAATACTATTTGCATCACTTTGCCTGTATGTAATAAATAACAAATGAGAGAGACTGTAGGGTGACCAGATGAGGGGAAGAAAATATCAGGACACATGGGGGGGGGGGGGGGAAGAGAGGGGAGCAGAGCAAAAAAAAAAAAAAAAGACGAGTCCTGCCAGCTGAGCAAAAAAAAAAAAAAAACACCACAGTGCTGCTGGCGGATATCGGGACAAAATGCGTCCCGACCAAACATCGGTTGGGACGTGGGAAATATTGGCCCAGATTTTATCGGGACGTCTGGTCACCCTAAAAGACTGTAATGATGGAAAAAGCAGGTAAAAAGTCAGCTGGTTTTCTGGAGGTTCTGGTTGGGCTTGTACTACAGGATATTTATTCCTCCAAGATTTTCAAGAAGGATCCAGTTCACTCTGTAAAGGACTAGGTTACCTGATGCTGCACTTCATGAAGTAACTGTCAAAACTGCAGTGGGAGTGAGTTCCAAATAGCTTTACTGTGCTCCGTGTCCTATAAACAATTAGGCTAGTCGTGTGTGTAAGTGCTTGCAGGATCAGGGCCGCTATGCTTGAGCAGTCGGAAAGCTTTGGACACGTACCACAGATGCTTACATTTCTTATACTGATATTGTTTTTGAATTAAGAAGAGTGGTCAGAGCAGAGAGTTTTTCCAAGAAGAGTGTGTCAGGATAGAATATTAAACCAACAACATATGACAGATGTGTAGTCGTGTTGCTTAATACACTACTGGAAGGCGCTCAGATACTATGGTGATGAGCACAGTATAAAAACCTTATTGAGTAGCATAGAAACCAAATAGTTCTCACTCCTTTAATCGTAAGGGAAACCCTATTATACTTTCCTAAAACAAGACACTGTAATTATGCTTTAAAATGCCTACTCAGTTTACATTTGGTCCCATATTCTATGTAGTTTTGGTATGTCATTTATTATTTAAAAAAATCCTAAAATGAAGAGAAATGGGGGGGTCCAATTACAAAAAATGAAAGAATTGTCATTTTGTGAGCAAGAATTTGATAAATTTTTATTTAAATAAGATTTTTTGCTACTGGTTTATTTCAGAAAACCTTTGTGCTTCATGCAGCAACCTGACTCCCCACTCACCATCTGTTAAACTCAAGGCCATTTAAATTAGAAAAGTAAATAAATATGCAGCTTTATGGGCATCACATTTGAGATGTTTGTGGGTGCTCTAGTAGTGGTGTGATAGGAGTAGGAGATTTGGGAGGAATAGGACCCAAATTTGCCTGTGGCTACAGTCGAAGTGTTCATTATGAAAGTCATTCTGAATCTGTTCCAGAAAGGGAAAACACTCCCTCGGTCCCCTTGTTCATTTGGACTCCGAATGAAAATATTTCACTTGTGAGTCCCAGGCTGCAACACTCAGATATATCCCAAATTGGAGTTTTCTACCTATGCTAAATGGATTCTAATCATTAATCACATGGTAAGATTAAACTCACTTGTCACCATATGCACTCTTGGTCCCTGTAGCTCTGCAGATGCTACATTAAGGTCTAGTAACTCTTCAATGCAAGGCTGTTTTCTTTATTATTGTTTATTTGTAGATCAAGGCCCATTTGTGCTAAGCACTCTACAGAAGTACAGTAAAAAGTAACTGCGCCAAAGAGTTTATAGTCTCCCATGGCCCAGCCTTGTGTTCTGTGATTGCAGATGAAATTGTATGTACCAGAGGTAAGAGAGAGCATTTGAGTGAGTTAAAAAAATAAAAGCAAACCTATTTGGGGAAAAATTGGGGGGAGCATGGGGGGAGAGACACAAATTCCATGGGAAATAATGGGTGATGCAGGTCTAAAACTCGTCACATTTTGCATCAATAATGTATCACTAAAATTCTCTGCAGCCTTTCCCAATTTCTCCACTGTAGTGTCTAACATGCCCAAGGCTTAAAAATGTATTCCTCTTTTTGTCTCCTTGTTTATGGTGTTCCGTTTTAAATATCTCATGCTCCAAATTAATCAGTTCACATTATCTTAACATGATGAGATGGTACTAGTAGTAACATGAAAAGATGGAATTCAGTTGGGCAGCTCCACTCCCACTCCAACCCTGGGTAACATAGGGTTCTGCTAGGATTGTGCTCACTGATGCTATTGTGGATTCTGGGGAGGACCTTGCATAGAGATGTCTGAAGTTTCAGCAAGAAAGTGTCGAGTGTGGTGCTGGGGGGAATGTGCTAAGTAATAACTCAGGAGCAGGAGTTACAGTAAAGTCTGGGTGTGCTTGAATTTGGTGGTCAGGGTTAGAATCATAGAATATCAGGGTTGGAAGGGACCTCAGAAGGTCATCTAGTCCAACCCCCTGCTCAAAGCAGGACCAATTCCCAGACAGATTTTTGTGCTAGATCCCTAAATAGCCCCCTCAAGGATTGAACTCACAACCCTGGGCTTAGCAGGCCAATGCTCAAACCACTGAGCTATAGCTCCAGTAGCAGGAGCTCTCAGCTCCCACTGCACTCCATACTGGCCTGACCCTACCCTCCTTAGTAATGCAAGTGGCCCCACTGGTTAATCTCCTTTATAAGGTGTTACAAATATTTCAGTAACACTTCAGATTAGTATTTGGCCAAATGCTAAAGTGCATTATGTTTTGCTGGAAGGACAGAACAGAGCAGGAGTCCTTTTCAGGGATACTTCCCCACCTGTTAGCTCTGAGCAGGTGCAGGGATCTGCCTGCATGGAGGTTCTCCTGTTCTGTTTTACCCGCATTCTTCCATATATTTTATGTTATAGGAGTCTCGGAAGATGACTTCGTAAATGTTGTTTTTATAACATTTTAACAGCAGATTTGACAAAACGCAAAGAAGGTACCAATGTGAGATTTCTAAAAATAGCTACAGCACTCGACTCAAGGTTTAAGAATCTGAAGTGCTTTCCAAAATCTGAGAGGGACGAGGTGTGTAGCATGTTTTCAGAAGTGTTAAAAGAGCAACACTCAGATGTGGAAACTACAGAATCAGAACCACCAAAAAAGAAAATCAACCTTCTGCTGGTGGCATCTGACTCAGATGATGAAAATGAACATGCATCGGTCTGCACTGCTTTGGATTGTTATCAAGCAGAACTCACCATCAGCATGGACACATGCCCTCTGGAATGGTGATTGAAGCAGGAAGGGGCATATGAATCTTTAGTGCATCTTGCACCAGGGCTGGCTTTAGCAGGTGCGGGGCCCCACGCCAGGACGCGAATTGTCTCGCCCCAGCCCCACCCCCTCCCTGCCCCATTGGATCCCTCCCCAAATCCCCGCCCTGGCCCCGCATCTTCCCCAAGCACGCCGCATTCCTCCTCCTCACCCCTCCCTCCCAGGCTTGCGCTGATCAGCTGTATGGCGGCGCAAGCGCTGGAGGGAGGGGGGAGAAGCAGGACGCAGCTTTCCCCCCCCCCACACTCCGCCGACAGCCCCGGACTTTGCAGGGCCCTGTTAGGCGCGGGACCCCATTCCGGGGAATCGGCCAAATCGGCTTAAAGCCAGCCCTGTCTGGCACATAAATATCTTGCAATGCCACCTACAACAGTGCCATGCGAACACCTGTTCTCACTTTCAGGTGACATTGTAAGCAAGAAGCAGGCTGCATCATCTCCTGCAAATTGTAACCAAACTTGTTTGTCTGAGTGAGTGGACTTGTAGGCTCTAAAGTTTTACACTGTTTTATTTTTGAATGCAGTTTTTTTTTGACATAATTCTACATTTATAAGTTCAACTTTCATGATAAAGAGATTGCACTACAGTACTTGTATTAGGTGAATTGAAAAATACTATTTCTTTTGTTTTTTACAGTGCAAATATTTGTAATCAAAAATAAATATAAAGTGAGCACTGTACACTTTGTATTCTGTGTTGTAATTGAAACCAATATATTTAAAAATATAGAAAACATCCAAAAATATTTAAATACATGGTATTCTATTATTAACAGCACGACTAATCATGATTAATTTTTTTTATCACTTGACAGCCCTAATGATAATGCATCAAATTCTGTTCCTAGGATCACCAATGTAAAACTGGAGTAATTCCATTCAAGTCACTGGAGTTAAAAAAGTGGAGATCGGGAGTGAGAGACGTGTCTGGCCAAATGTCTAAAAAAGTCAGAATAACAGTATTTTAATATTACAACACACATGCCATGGTCTCTAATGTATCTGTGTTTGTTGTTTAGGATCTTGTTCATTAACCTGTTCTAGGTGATTGGGTAAAAGTGAAGGCAGAAAAAGTAGTCAAATGCAATCAGCGCTCCATTGTTAAACTGACACTGTCTAATGTAGCCAAGTAAGGAGGAAAAACTTAAAAAGTTTAAAATTTATGGAGATTATACAATAAGACTCTGTCATTTCTTTCTTTCTTCCTAGTGTACTCCACCTAATTTACTCAGCTCTGATCTTTAAGTCTATAATTTTCCAACCCCACAACTAATGTTTTTATTACATTAGATTATTGAGGGTAATCATTGATGACAGGTATAAAGCACAATAGGATTACTGGGTAATCACTAGGATTTAGTGTCCTCTTGTTTTGTTTTGGGATTATAAAAGAGAATGTCATAAATTATTTCATGAGACAATGCACAGCTGTAAATCTTGGAGATTAACACAGAGATGTACTGAACGACCTAAAAATATTACAATGGTTAAAGAACAGAGACATGTATCCTATAGGGAAAAGACAGAGAATCCTGAGCTTGGTATAATACAACGTAAATGTAAAGTATCAAGAGTACAGATTCCATCACCGGAGAGGAAAAATGAGCTGTCCAGTAATTAAAGTATAGGATTGGGAGATGGCCAAGTGGTATCCATTTTTGAGATCTGACATAGATTTTCTATGGGATCACGACCAAATCACTTATAATCAAGTTTTTAGACAGGGCCATTGATTTTGGATCTCTTAGTCTTTTGAGATGCCCAACTTTTGAGATGCTTTGTCTGATTTTTCAGAGCATCTAAGTGCTTACATTTCCTTCCCATTGACTCCAGCTGGAGTTGCGCACAGTCAGCACTTCTGAAAATCCGGCTTGGGCTGTCTCAAAATGGACATACACATTAAGGCACTGAAAGTCAGTGGTCACTTTCGGGAAAACTCGCTGGAATTCTCAGTGCCTCAGCTTCGCTATCTATAAGAGGAGTGTAAGGCTTAATCTAATTAAGATCCTCAGCTGGAAGATGCTGTAGAAGTACAGAGTATTATTGGATGATAACTTGAGGCTCGATTCTGCAATATTGCAGTCAGTGGCTAAGCTCCCATTGATTTTGATGGTGCAGCATCAAGCCTTGGAGGGGTATATAGTTAGAGTATTGTTACGTATTCAGAGTTCTGTTTGTGCAGGAAGAGCAGAATATCAGTCAAGGGCCATCTTGTGAGTCTGAGAATAGAATTTTCCATTGGACACAGTTGTAATAAATTTGGCCACAAATCTACTGCTTTTTTGGCTGGTTATTAGAATGGAAGGGTGCATCGAAACATAATTGCTTTGGCAGTAGCAGGGTATATTTTGATTTATACAGAAATAGCCTCAAGTCTGTGTTTAAAAATAAGCAGGGTAATGTAGAGAGATCGACCCAATTTATTTCCTTTACAATAAAACACTGACATCTGATTAGACCAATTCTGATGATCATTGTTGGAAGTTGTATTTTATTGGGCACTGCTACCATCAGTTCTGTTAAGTAATATCAAATTTTAGTTTTGGGTTTCTTGTCTCTGTAATATATTTTGGTATCACAAATTAAAATTAACTCAATTAGATGAGCAAAGCTTGCTGAATACTTAACTATATTTGTCAATTTCATAAATATTACCATTATTCACTGAATTCATGATTTGGTGGATATTTGACCAGCCTTCGAGCTTGCTGAATTATTTATCTAATAAAAAACTACAAAATTCACTGAGTAATATTTTTTATTACTACAATTCAACATTCTATAATGAACTCAATTCTTTAAAGCAGAGTCCAAAATATACTGTCAGTGGCTCCATGATATACAATGAAAGGGTCAAATTTTTGCTAGCTGTGTATATTGTTATAGCAAACGTCACCATGTGGTCCTGCTACACATAGTCTTGCTAGTCCTTTGTCGTATTGTTTGAGCATTGTTTCGTTTTTGGAGAAATGCTCATGATCTGAGATGAACTTTCTGTCTGGAGGAGCTGTGGCAAGCAGCAAGGGTGTTTGCTGTTTCTTGAGACAGTTGCTCTTGGGAGTTACACATTGGGGTGTGGGCTGAGAGTTCTGAAAGGGGATTGACTGCAGGGTGTTTGTGGCCACCTCGTCTCTATGGCTATATCCAGACTCCATGTCATAGATTTCTCCTCCAATAGGAAGCTGACCTACTAGGGGATGTCTGCACTGCAGCTGGGAGAGAGCCTCCTAGCTCGAGTAGACAGACTTGTGCTAGTGGGGCTCAAGCTAGCACACTAAAAATAGCAGTGTGGGTGTTGCGGCTGGGGCGGCAGCTAGAGCCCTCAGCCCACCCGACCCCCTGAGACTGAACTTGACTTGAGTGGCTAACCTGAGTCTTTGCCAGAGCCATAATGTCACACTGCTGTTTTTAGCACACTAGCTCAAGCCTTGCTAATGTAAGTCTGTTTCCCCGGGCTGGGACACTCACTCCCAGCTGCAGTGTACACATACCACTAGACCTCAGGCTTCTGGTTGCAGAGGAGCAACAATATGTAACCCATGCTAGGAGATTGGGACTTTTTGTCCCCCTCTAGTTGCTCATCCACATAAAAGATGAATAGGTCTATGTGAAGGGGAGTCCATCCCACACAAGGCAGGCCAGGTTGTTAAGATAATTAACCTGATAGGCTGCAGCTGGGGGAGAACCAGGACCTGAAAAGCTAACTGATGATGAAGCCCAGCTGGGCAGGGGCAGGCTGAGCTTGTATAAAGCCAGCAAGCTGAGCTCAGAAAAGGGCTGCAAGCTCTGCAAATTGCATGTGGTGCGAGTATTATGACCCTGTTGTGTGTGCTGCAGGTGGCAACCAGAGAAATGCCTATAAATTGAAGGATGAAATTGTTAGATTTAACCTTCTGAGCTAAGGTTAATGGACATAGGGAAGATAAGAGCACTATGTGAATATACGAGGACTGCTGGGAATTAAGTAACTGGGCGCCACAAACTCCCACATGCTCACGGGGGCAGAAGATGGGTAAAAGACGTGGATGGAAAGGAAGGTTTAGAAGAAATTAAAATCTTTAGTTGTGGGAAATCAAACTATAGCTGGACGGTTGTCTCTGCAGTTGTCGATTTGGAATTATACAATAAAACAAAAGAAGAGCAGGACCATCATCAGTCATTGTGGATAGTTCTCTGAAAACATACATTCAATATACAGCAGCAGTCAAAAAAGCAAACAGAATGTTGGGAATCATCAAGAAGGGGATAGCTAATAAGACAGAGAATATCATATTGCCTCTATATAACTCCATGGAACACCCACATCTTGAACACTGCGTGCAGATGTGGTCGCCCCATCTCAAAAAAGATAAATTGGAATTGGAAAAGGTTCAGAAAAGGGCAACAAAAATGATTAGGGGTATGGAACAATTTCCGTATGAGGAGAGATTAATAAGACTGGGACTTTTCAGCTTGGAAAAGAGATGACTAAGGGGGGGATATGAAAGAGGTCTATGCAATCATGACCGGTGTGGAGGAAGCAAATAAGGAAGTGTTATTTACTCCTCATAACACAAGAACTAGGGGTCACCAAATGAAATTAATAGGCAGCAGGTTTAAAACAAATTAAGTATTTCTTTACACAACACACAGTCAGCCAGTGGAACTCCATGCCAGAGGATGTTATGAAGGCCAAGACTATATCAGGGTTAAAAAAAGATGACTAAAATGTCTAAAAAAAAGAACTAGATAAATTCATGAAGGATAAGTCCATCAATGGCTATTAGGCAGGATAGGCAGGGATGGTGTCCCTAGCCAGGTCTACACTACTGCGATAAATTGATTTAAGCTACGCTACTCCAGTTATGTGAATATTGTAACTGAAGTTGACGTAGCTAGATCCACTTATCGCGGTGTCTACACCATGCTGTGTCGATGGAAGTCGCTTTCCTGCTGACTTACCTTGCACTTCTTGGGGAGGTGGAGTACGGAAATTGACAGGAGAGTGCTCTCCCATTGATTTAGCACGTCTTCACCAGACACGTTAAATTGATGCCACTGCATTGATTGCAGCAGCACTGATTTAGCTCCATAGTGAAAACGTGCCCTCAGTTTTGCCAGAAGCTGGGAATGGGCAACAGGATGGATCATATGATGATGACCTGTTCTGTTCATTCCCTCTGGAGCACCTGGCATTGGCCACTGTCAGAAGACAGGATACTGAATGGACCTTTGGTCTGACCCAGTATGGCCGTTCTTATGTTAATCAAATATGACTAAGATTTATGAGTTCATGCATGGCAAAGGGGGTCAGCATTGCCAAATCTATTCTAACGGCTCAAGAGATGACAACTCAGGTACAGTGGGAAGAGCCTTTTGTATCCCTGATACTATCCAAATTTGTGGTCATTATGATGGCCCAATTGATGGGCATACTGTTGGCCCTGACCTGGGTAAGGGATGTATGCCCATCTGTGACTGCTACCCTATCTGACTCTTTATTGGGTATAATTGCGATTAGAGAGGGAGCTTCAGAAAGCAGGAATGACTTAATCAATGGAATACTGTTCTTAATTATAGAGATAATACAATTAGGTATACATATAGTAATTATGTGGATTCCAGCGCATGTGGAGATACCGAGCAATGAAATGGCCCATAAAACATTGAAAAGTGATTTTTTAAAATGAGGTGGTTGATATAAAGGTTCTTTTGAGTGAAGAGGATTTCAAAAGTTTGGTCAAGTGAGAAGTTAAGAAGAAATCTCAAGAACCATGGACCAAAGAGAAAAAAGGATGAAGGTTCTATGAAATATGTCCTAAACTTGAGGATAATGATATACTCAATAGCTATGAAAGAAGTGAAGTAACTAGATTACGAATGCTAACAGGTCACTGTGACCTGAATGGTAATTTATATGTACTAAACAAACACAAAGGTTGTGTGACACATGCAAAGTCCAAGAAACAGTTGAGCATCTGCTGTGGCAATTCAGGGAGAGTTACACAGAGAGAAAGATTCTTTATAAAGAACTGAGATGCCCCAAGGTGAAATAATATAATCTGAAAGGATTGGTGAGAGTACCAGGAAAGTGGAGTTGGATTAAAACAGCATTACTTTGCTTTTTAAGGATAGAGGACTGGGTGAGAGGATATAAATTGTTGCTTATGTGAAAACTGTGGTAGGTGGTGGTCAGAGCCTCACATGCTGAGGGTGCTGCACCATTAAATGACAGGAAAAGAAAAAAAAAGAAAAGGGAAGCAATCTGCAGTCACTCCTGAAGAGGAGGGAGGTGTGTTTGCTGCTGCAAGAAGCCAAAGAAAGGAGCAGTATACAGTCACTTCCTGGGAGCAGGGAGTTTGGTGTGATAAACCCGGGGGGGGGGGGGGGGGGAGGGGGGGAGGGCAGAAGCAGAGAAGGGAAGGAAGGAGTCCAGGGAAATAGCAACAGAGTCTGGGAGCAAGAAGGTTGGAGTTGCTAGACATAAGGTCCCTGAACTGGAATAGTGGTGGGCCCAGGTTCCCCACTTGCCTACTAGGAAAGTGGCAAAGAGGTTGGCCTTGGATCAGAGGACTGTCTGGAATGGGAGGTGGACTGAGGATCTAGTGGAACTTTGATACCTTGGAATGGGAGGATTACATAGTGACCTGGTGAAGGGCTGAGTCACAAAGAAGGAGCACCCCGAATTCCAGAGAGAAAGAAGAGCAATGGTGTGAGGAAGGGGGCATCAGATCTGAGTGAAGCTAATCCCCAGATGTGGCCACAAGGAGGCACTCAATGATGAGTGAATCCTGTGACTGTCTCCTACTATTGCCAGCTAGGAGACTTAGCTGTTTAGCTCAAGCAGTAGATACTCTTGGCCCAAGAGGGGTAAGTTATTCAAATATTCACACCCCAGCTAAACAGGATGTGTGCTCATGCTGTTGCTGCTCGGCATGAAGGAAAGTGTCTGCTACATCCCTAATTTCTGTGAGAGTCCTCAAGTCCCCAGCTCGCCTCCATATCCATGAATGTAGGGAGCCCGCAGCCACAGGTCCTACTTCCGCTGAGGATTTCTCCACAACTGGGGGTCTCGGGGCTCATTTCCTGCCTGAGCATTGTACAGAGGCGAGCATTGGTCAGGATTGAGCTCTAGTCCTGATATTCAGCGTAAATTCTCCCCCTCTTTTTTCCTTCCTATACTCCTAGTAATATTTTATAGCTCCACCTTAAATAGTTCCTTTCTCCGGAGTTTTTACACCCTTCAAATATTTGAAGACCGTTACAATGTTCCCAGTTTAGTCCTCTCTTAGCCAAAATATACATCTTTAGCTCAGTCTTTCCTCATATGTCAATGTCTCTAACTTGTCCAGAAGATGCAGGCTCCCAGCATCCTTCTAGCTGAAGAATTTAGACTGGAGACAATCTGTAACCATTTTGTTAAGCTGGAAGTTAGGTATTCAGGCACATACAGTAATGCAAAAATATTTAATTAGTACAATATCCCAAGAAAAATAGACTGTGGCCAGAGCATTGGAGGGAAATTTTCAAAGTATCAACTTTAATAGGAATTGCATGGCACTATGCACTGAGGTAGTTTTTTTTAAATCACAAAATTATGAAATAACTTTGGTTATTTGATGAAATATATAGCACCTATGGTGTGAATATACAACTATAGTTCATTTAATTGAAACTAGTAAATCTGCCAAACCATAGCAACAATGTGACATTACTGCGATAGAATGTGAAACGCTGCAGTATGGCTTGATGTTCATGTCTATAAACTTAGCGGCTACCTCTCAATACAATCTCTGAATGAAAAAGCCTTAATGGGCATAAATATAATTTATCTACCCAGGAAAAATCAGCTCATACACAGCATCAGATTTATACTGAAGTGTCTGCTTGTCATGAATCTTTCAAGCTGGGTTGATTCAGGCACAAGGAAGTCAAATGACTTGCCCAATTTCTGCAGGAGGTAAAGTGAGATTAGGGTCTAATGTACCTCTGGCTCCCGACAGTCCTTTGCTCTAACCTCTAGACCAGCAAAACCTCTCATCAAAGCTTCTAGGACTACTTTTGTGTACTCTATTTCGTAATTTAGGATTGCGGTGGAAAATATTTAGGGATTTATTTGTATCCCTCAACCCTGCATAAAATCTGTTCCTTTCAAGATACTGAAGAGAAATTTCTTGGTCTTAAAAAACAATCTGCATAAAATGCTAATTAAATAATAGATATTTGTAGAAAAACTTAATTGGTTAGTTGCATTTTTTATTACCTAATGAAAGTTTTTAATTATAAAGCACAGTTGTTATATGAAGCCTGTAATGACAGGAGGGAAATGAGTATGAATTTACTGTTGCTCAGCTGTATCGCTTTTATTGCCTTTCCAATAAAGCAGCCCATCTCCTCATGTTATGACATGCTGCTTACTCCCTCTTGAAGTGAAGGCTAGGGCCAGGCAGGCTCTTATGTGAATGATGATAGCATATATGAATTAAAGAACAATTAGGTGTAACTCCCTGGACTTCAACTGAGTCACTCCTGATTTATTCAGGTGTTGGATCAGAATCAAGCTTTTCTGCAATGGAATTCATCTTACTGACTTTCAGTGGGAGTTGGGTACTGAACTACTCTTTGTGCCTCTGGATGGCTACATTCGGGAGCTGACAGAACCACTTTTCTCTCTAACTTCTGCTTTCAATGCACAACTGCGACAAGAAAGGTTCCATGTACTCTCCCTCTTAAAAATCCATAATGGTGCTTTTGAAAATTGGACCTTTAGGCTCCTAAGTGTCTAAATCACTTTTGAGGATGGAACTTGGGTTCCCAAGTTGCTTAGGTGCTTTTGGAAATTGTACCCCTGCTTTGAATCAATTAAAGGGCAAAAGTTCAGGCCACTTACTGTCTCTGAAACAACTAAGCATTCCCTATTTGTCCTCAGCTTTAAGTAAATTACACAAAGTCAGACTGTGACCCCTTTACATGCATTGAATAGACTTGGTGGAGATTTTTTCACACCAACATTTTTCTGATGAATAATGGTCTTTTTTGGAACACAGGTCTTATTGTATAACATTGTCAACTTTCTTTGAATTTTTAATTTTTTGCAAAAGTTTCTGGACACATCAGTATCTCACCAATTTTTGTAATCAAAATCGTATTTGAAATTACTTCTTGAACACTTTTACTGTTGGCAAGTTTGGTAAACCATGTTTAGTAATGTCAGACATGATCTCAATGAAAATCACTGAAACTTTAGTGAAAAATAGAAAACGGGTCAATTTTCAGCCCTATGAAATGGAAACAGCTTCAAAATGTTGACATTCCCAGTGAAACGGTTTCTGTGGTGTACTGGCTCTGAAACGGAATCCTTTACTCCAGGAATGGTCCCTTTTGAAAGAAATTGGACTACATGTGTTATACATTGCAAGCTCCCCTAAGTAAGGATAGCTCAACCTGGCCCATGATGGTTACCAACAAGACCTGGTTATCCTTGAATTAATATGTCACAGTGACCTTCTCAAACTTGTTACTAAGATCTTGTCTACACTACAAATGCATTGCTAGTACATCTGTACCGGTATAGCTACAGCTGTGATGGCAGAGCCCTCTACTGTAGACACAGTCTGTGCTAACAGAAGGAGTTTTTCTGCTGGCATAGTAACACTGCCTAATCAAACTGTTAGCTGTGCCAACAGAAGCACTTTTCTCTTGGTGCAGTTGTGTCCACAGTGGGGTTTTTGCCAGCATAGCTACGCTGGCTTGAGGGTGTGTTTTTTTTTCACATCCCAGACCGGCATAGCTATGATGACAAAATTTTGTTGTGTATCCAGGCCTAAGACTCTTGTAACATGTAATGTGATGTACAATGATATAAGTGGCATCTGAAACAGCAGAAATCTCATTGTATGGATTCTCTGTTTACCTGTGTCACAGAAAAGGGTGAAAATGGATGTGTCTCATTTCAGTGTTTCATATTGTCTCAATGAATACTGATACACTTTTAATACCAGAGCAAAATCTCCAGGGTGCTTATTCAATATAGAAATAATTGTATATCTAATCTCATTATTTGACTTCATTACTAAAAAGTTTTTCTCTCTCTGAGACACAGTATTGACATACTGAAACTGACTGTGACAGGTTTGGTCATAGAGACCCCCTTGGGACTGTCACCTGACGTGCTGAGATTACCTCTGAGCCAGTTTTCCCTGCCACTTTGGGACTCCAGAACCCTGCTGTGTTTAGCCAGACACCGTGGACTGCTGCAACACAGACCCAGGTCTGTTCCACGCCCCCACAGTTGCAGACTTTAACCAAAAACTGCTCAGCAGAACACCTATCTCCAGCACCCAGACACCCAGCTCCCAATGGGATCCAAACCCCAAATAAATCTGTTTTACTCTGTATAAAGCTTATACAGGGTAAACTCATAAATTGTCCGCTCTCTATACCACTGATAGAGAGATATGCACAGCTGTTTGCTCCCCCAGATATTAATCACTCTGGGTTCAATAATAAACAAAAATGATTTTATTAAGAATAAAAAGTAGGATTTAAGTGGTTTCAAGTAATAACAGACAGAACAAAGTAAGTCACAAAGCAAAATAAAGCAAAAACACGCTAGCCTAAGCCTAATACATTAAGAAACTGATTGCAGGTAAAATCTCACCCTCAGAGATGTTCCAATAAGCTTCTTTCACAGACTAGACTCCTTCCTACTCTGGGACCAATTCTTTCCCCTGGCACAGTCCTTGTTAGTTCCAGCAGACATCTTAGGTGGAAAGCAGGGGTGTTCTCATGACTGGCAGCCCCCTTTGTTCTGTTCCATCCTCTTTAATAGCTTTGGCAGAAGGTGGGAATCTTTTGTCTCTCTGGGTCCCCACCCCTCCTTCTAAATGGAAAAGAACCAGGATGAAGATGGATTCCAATATTACGTGACATATTCACATGTCCTGTGAGACCCCAGCCTCCATTCTTCCAGGGCTGGCCCACATGTACACAGGAAGGTTTGCAAGTAAACAGAGCCATTTACAGGTCATTGATTCTGAAGCACTCTTAATGGCTTTCACTTAATGGGTTTACATCAGTAATACAAGTTTCTGTTATTTTCCTAACTTCAGACATAGAAATAGTACATGCAAACAAATAGGATGAACACACTCAGTAGATCATAAGCTTTGTAATCATACCTTACAAGAGACCTTTTGCATTAAGCATATTCCAGTTATATTATAGTCACACTCATAAGCATATTTCCATAAAACATTATGGAGTGCAACATCACAGTGTACTCAGGGTATGCAAGCATCTTTTGAGTATCAAAGTGATATCATTAATACAGTCATTTCTTTACATCAGGTATTGGCTAGGAAAAAACTCCCTCCATAATATGAACATTTCTCTTACCCTGCCAGGTTCATCTCATTATATCTCACTTAATTGATTCCTCAACATTGCAGGGTTCTCTGGTGCACCTCGGTCTCTCCAATTCTCTGCCTGTGGCACATAATACTTTAGTCACCTGTGGGCTATAATACTTGTGGTTGTTGTGTTTAGTGTGTTGGTGCCAGGTGGTGCTTGTGGCCTGTGATATAGGAGGTCAGACTAGATGATCTCTTCTGGCCTTAAACTCTATGTTTCTGACTTTTGGGAAGACAAATCATACATTCTAATTGCATCCAAAAAACTACTTTAAAAGAACACTAGGGTTGCAAAGTCAAGCACTCAGAAGTTAAGAAATGCCAGACTGAAGGTTGTGTTGCAAAGGCAATCTGAATTTGGGCTCCAGATGCAAATGTGTTATGATACAGTCTTTAATGACACACTCACATGCTATTTTTCCCACAGGACCCCAGTCTCCTTCAGTGAATGGGTGTTCAGTGGTTTTATACTCATCATTCAATGTGTGGCCCATGGCCTATTTAATACATACCATCCAAACCCTGCTCTGAACACAAAATTATTAATTTTCTCATGGGAGTTTCTGTGGTGCTGTCACCGTAGTATCGGAGTGCTTCACCAACATACATTCATTAATGTTCACAACACTCCTGTGTAGGTGGAACAGGGGAAGGGCTGCGGGGGAAGGGGCGGAATGGGGTAGGGTCATGGACAGGGCCACAGGCAGGGCTGAATGGGGGAGGTGCTCAGGGCTCGGAGCTCAAGTGAAGTTTCGCCTTTGGGAGGCTAGCCCCCTGCCCTGCCTCTTCCAGCCAAGGTCCCACTCCCACTTGCTCTCTCAGCGCCCCCCTCCATGCCCCTGACTTAGCTCTCAGCCTCCCTCCCTGGCTTGGCTGGGGCCATGTGGGGGATGAGAGCAGTGTGGAACCTTGGCTGGAAGAGGCGGAGCAGGGGGCTAGCCTCCCCAAGGGGAAACTTCACTCGCTGCCCATGGGTGGTGTTACCATTTCCATTTTACAGCTGGGGAACTGAAGCACAGAGATTAAGCCCAGAATTTTCACATGTCCATGAATTTTGCGTGCTCATCATGAAACACCTAGGCCCTGATTTTTCAGAGTAATTTGCATTTAGGTCACACTTTAGATATTCAAAGCCTGGCTCCAATTACCTTCAGTTGTTGTAAGCACTTAGCACATCTGCAAAACTGGCCACAGCTGCTTCAAGCTAGGTATCAAGTAGGACTGAGATGAGAGCTGATCAATGACTTTGCTTATTTGGTCAGACATCCCATAAGATGTCTGAGCAATACCCAAAACATATTTACAGTGTTCTTCCTGAATGTCTGTTTACAGTGTAAGATCTGTCACTCTCTGTAGCTGGGTTTCAGATTAGGTACACTTTCATGGAAGGCTGTATGTAGCAGTTCAATCTGCCATATGGAAAGGAATTGGTGTGTGTGCAAGAAACCATTCCTGGGGTAACGGAACAAGAACAGGTAAGAGCACAGGTCAATGAGCTTCTTAATCAGGTAATCTCAGTCAGTGGCAAGTGAGAGAGAGGAGGAAAACAACATGTGACAAATGCTAGTCACATTGCTTGATATCTGAGGTATTTGAACACTTCTCACCAGAAACCACTTGTGACAATCTCCAGTGAAAGATTTTATGGGAAAGGAGTAGAAGATGCTTGAGTCCACTTCATCTTATCGCTGGGGTCTCTTTCTGTGTATAGCTTTTTGTTGTTACCCCAATTTGCAGAGTTACATTGCACAGAAGCATGTCCATGAACAGTAGTTGAGCAGGGGAGGTTGGATGCAATGTTGCCAATGTTCAGATTGTTCTAGAGAAGAGTTTTTTTTTTTAGAAAGGCAGCAGAATCTGTTTGTTGTGGTGCTCTGAAGATTCAACCCCAGTTTTCTTCTCATCAAACACCACCTCCATATTCTCAAGTCCACATATAATGGTCTTTAACTTACTAGGTAAGGAAACCTGCTTAAGATAGGATTTCTTTCAGAGACGGTCAGTGACATTCTTTAATCAGCCAAAGGGGTCATTGTTATTTAATTTGAGACACTCTATTCCCAAGACCCCAGGCATGGAAAATGTATAAGTATGTTAGATGTCATCTTGTATCAAATGTTACTTCAGATGGAGACTTCTAACATGTTTTAATGAGTTATGAAGACAGCAAAGTGCAGATTCTTAGACCTCACTAATCTGGAATGAAAAATGTAAGTTTTACCCCATCAGCAGCCAATTCTTTAAGATTTTTTTTAAAGGTCCTAGTTGTATTCTTTAACTGCCAGAGACTAACACTTTAAGTAAATACTCTTAGAGATGCAGAACTCTAATTTCTCCTTTGTTCTGTGAAACAAATTTGAAGTTTCTCTTTTTGTCTGAGGAAATAAAAAAGGAAATTATCCATTTCCTCCTCTTCTATCTTTAGAGCTGCCTGTGCTGCATGCATTAAATAAACATGCTGTGACAATACAATGTTAAATTACAAACACTATGATGTTGCTTCTTTGATGTAACCTACTGTATGTTAAGGCAAAATTCTGCTCTCTGATGCACAGACAGGTTGACATCAAATGGGCAAAAATTGGTCATTTCTGTTTAGTTCTAATACTAGCAACATCAAATTGTTGACCTTGAGCTATCTGAGTGCTTTGAGTATGATAGATTTCTTATTGGACATGCTGTGATGATATTTTGTGATTAGGGTAACACAACCCTGAAACTGACAAACTCTGATTCCCACCAGCAGACTACAAAGCTCAACTCTTTAGCAGACAAGCAACGAACCTTTCCATTTTAGCATGATATCAACAACAACTATTGCATTTATTCATACTTAATCTGTAGCATTAATGGGCTATTTAATATTTGGTAAGCATCTGAGTAAACAAATACGTTTCCTAATTAATTTAGCCCACATTTCTCAAGCATTTACTAAGCGATTCTGTTTTCACAAATATATTTGTAATTTTGAAATATTCATCTGATAAAAAGACTTTCTAAAATATTTGTGTTTTGAAAGCCAGGAAATATTCAGGATTTGTGAGCATTTTCACAGATAAACTGGTGGTTGTCAGAAGATTCACAAATAATAGGTAATGACACCCCCTCCCCAGTGACAGTGGAGTGAACTTGGATGTTTTGCAGAACATGCATCTCTACTTGTCTGTTTGACCAAATCTAGTGAATATTATAATTGATCCTTATTGCAAGATAACCATGTGAAATGCTATAGTAGCTGATGTGCTTGCTGTATATAGCACACTACTTATTTTAGGTCAAGATTTTAAAAAACGGGACACTTTAAAAAGTGCTGATAACACAGCAGCCCCCACTGTGTTTTGGCCTTAGCCTACTTAGAAGAATGGTACATTTTTATGGTTATGTTTATATATTTTTATAACTTCATAGCTTATTTTAACCCCTTAATTGCCTTACTTAATCTTTGATATACTCAGTAGCAGTGGAGAGAATTTCATAAGAAACATTTTATACTGCTTATTCTCTAGTTTTAAATATAAAATGCTATTTGTAATTATTAAAAAAGTGTTGGTTCAGAATAGATCATTCACTAAGGGCTGGTGTAACTGCACATGAATATTGTGCACAATTATGGACACTGTTAAACAAAGGATATAGAAGAAATGAAGCTACAGCAGAAGGCAATTACAAAGATCAGGAGCCTCAGAGATTACACTGGAGATATAAAGGTGAGATTAGGAAAATTTGTTTTTTTTGTTTTGTTTTCTGAAAAAGAGAGTTAGAAAGGGGCCTGACTGAGATGCATATCATTCTGATCTATAAATAAGGTGCATTCACTTATTCAAGCAACTGGCTCAAAACCAAGAGCAAAGACTGAAACTAAGAAATGGCTGGGAACTAAGGCAGTCCAGAAAAAAATCTTTATGCAGAGGGTAATTCATGTGTGGAAATGGAAAAGCAATTACAGGTATTAGTGCTTAAATACCACAATGATAGGTGCCATTCCTTAGCTAGCAAAGTGATACAAAGTTTGCATGTTTGTCATTTATATACCATGGTAAGTGCTTTAGACATGTCCTTTTATAGATGGTTAATGATCCAGCATTATGGGTGCTTCATTTGGCTACCTCACAAAATCCTCTCACTCAGAAAGTGTAGGGAAAAATATCTAACTTGTTCTAAGACTTCACTTGACATGTTTATGGAGGGGATGGTATGATGAGATTGCCTACAATGGTATATGGCCCATCCACGACTGCCGTAAGCAAATATCTCCAATGGCCGGAGACGGGACACTAGATGGGGAGGGCTCTGAATTATGAGAGAGAATTCTTTCGTGTGTGTCTGGCTGGTGAGTCTTGCCCAAGCACTCAGGACTGAGCACCATATTTGGGGTTGGGTAGGAATTTCCCCCTAGGTCAGATTGGCAGAGCCTGGGGGTTGGGGGAGGGCTTTTTGCCTTCTTCTGCATTGTGGGGTGCAGGTCACTAGCTGGTTTGAACTGGAGTAGATGGTGGATTCTCTGTAACTGATTTGAGGACTTCAGTAACACAGCCACAGGTTATGGGCCTATTACAGGAGGGAATGGGTGAGGTTCTGTGGCCTGCAATGTGCAGGAGGTCAGACTAGATGATCATGATGGTCCCTGTTGGCACTGAAGTCTGAATCTAAAACTTGTTTCAGGTCAGATGAATGTGATAGAGATTTTAAAAGGCTTGCTTGCCTCTGAGCTATTAGCACACTTTGATCCTGGTTTGCCAATACAGTTAGGGCACAAGGTATCCCAGTGCAGGGTGAGAACAGTTAGATCCCACGCTATATCCATAGGAGAGGAAAAACCATTGTCTTTGCTTTAAGGACATTCAACAAGCAGAAAGTAGCTTTGCCCAGAACTTAACATGTTGATCAGGAATTATTGTCAGGGTGCACAAGTTCAGTTTGTTTGTATGGATGGAAATGCATGCTTCTGACAGGTCAGCCTCTTCTTGCAAAATTAAATGTGAGCATTATAAGCTCTTTCCTCCTGCTAGTGACCACAAATGGAACACTGTGCCTTTAAAAAAAACAAACAAAAACAAACCCATGGGTCCTCTGTGTTTTTAGAACTTTAGTCCTATATATTAAGTATATGACAACTAAAAAAATTACAACTCAAACATTAGGGCAACTTCATTGTGAAATGGAGAGACCCCCATCTACCAAACAAACACAACCTACATTCAAATACTATCAAACTGCCATATGTTTATTATGAACTAATGTGAAAGTGGCCCCTTTGATATATTACAGTTCATGCCCATACTATATGTTATATATTGAAGAGAGATGGTGTGGCATAAAGGCTTTATTGCCATGAGTTTGGAATAATCTGTATAATTCACTTCTGGCTTCCCCACTTATAAATAATTCCTCCATCCCAAATTCATTTCAGTAAAGCCAGACACTTTAGCACAAGGAATCTAACCGTAAAAGATTAAGAAGGAGATAGGAAAATAAGAAATACAAAATAGCTTTTCTATACAGAACAATGCCTTAACGTTAAGGCCCAATATCTTGGTTCTTGCAGAAGCAAGTGTTGTGTTGCTGGAAATCAGAAACTTTTCTCTTTCCCATGGGCTAGAGCACTCGTATTCTCAATTTGCTAGGTGAGGCTTTAGCATCACAATAGAAGCAATTTAGTATAAACTTACTGGATGCCCTAGGATAGTGTTGGGGATAAAATTTGGGAAACTGAGTCACAAGTTCACCCAATTTAGGCTCAATCAATTTTCACCTTTATTTATACAATTTCATACAGAATTATTGTCAGTTATAGTGTCTGGACATGTATTTATGCCAGGCAAATAATAACAGACAGATGGATTTGGTAAATGGGGCCCAGTTACCATATTCTGGGACACCATGAAGTCCTTCCATGATAGCCATTGTCTTCTCATATCTCCTGGTTGCTGCTCCAGTGTTTTTCCAGTTTGGGCCCATATTCATGTAGGTTTTTTTTATAAATTTATACATTACAGATGACCTAATCTTTATCCAATTGGCTTTTAACACATCAACCCTTTGGGCTTTAGGTAATGCATACATTATATTATGCATTCACAAGCTTCAGTTACCCCACTGCTGCATTTTTTTTTTCTGCTGGGTTTGCATTTTTCTGGATCACATTGTTTCTGAGTCTTCCCGGAAAAGGGCTTCTTGTTATAGGTTTATGTCTTTTCACCCCAAAACTTCTAGCACAACATGTTACCTTTGTTCCATCAGCAAGGACCCCATTTTAAGCAGATTAGCATTTTTATGTAAAAGGTGAATTGGCAAAATCACACTTGGCCTTAGCCTAAGTGTCACCTCTTCTATACTGATTCAGTATCCATAATTACCAATATTAAAAAAAAGCTATCAAAGCTTTTAATATTACCATTACCAATTCTTCTTTGCATATATCAATGTTATAAGTCACTATGTGTGTTACCTGGTGCTATTCTTTTAATCTATTAGAAAGGGGCTAGAGTTATGGAAAACATGATGATTCTTTAATGTCAACAGTTCCTATCTTCTTCAAACACGGGTTTTTCATTCAAAGTCCAGTTTTGGTAGTGAATAATTATAAAGAAATTTCATTAGAAATTTTCCTGTGAATGCATTTTGAGGGGTGTCTCAGTTTTAGGATCTAGATACTTAATTGCATTTAATGGTACTCCAACGTCTAGCCTCCCTAAAAACTCACTTTCCCCACCTTCTGTTTTTCATCCACATAAACTGGGGAAAGGCGCCACCCTAGAGGACAGGATCTAGAGGACTCAGCTCTGCCATTTTCCTCACTTTAAAAAAAAAATCAAGCTAACCATCCTTCTCTGTGTCTTTTACATCATTAACACTGAAGCAGCTCAATCTAAAGGAAAAATAATATTTCGGACTACTGAATCAACAGGGACCTTCTTAATTATTCCATGAATCTACAAGAGGGTTTCTGTTTCTCTCATAAACTCTCCTGCCACATCCCCACCCCTTTTCTATCTTTGATGAGCATGGCATTTAGGTCCCATTCTTTGAAACAATCTCTTGTTGTAGCTGGTTGGGGTGAAATGGAGCTATCTATCAATTTGAAAAGGTCACTGGCTGTGTCAGAATGACAGCGATTCCAAATTATCCATTAATCTCCCAATTTAAAATTGCCATCCCTCTTATTACAACTGGCCGGCCACGCAAACTAAAATAGACCTCTCCTCTTACACCCATGACCAAGCAGCTTTTTATTAGCTGGCAGATAAAATTGGCAATGCACTCGAACATTAAATATTCATTGACTGCTCTCTAAAAAGAAATGGGTTGCTAACAGGTTGAGAACATATGAGAAAACAGCCAAAAGAATTACAATTGATTTTCTTGTCTTATCTGCTAAGGCTTGTACTGTATTATTAGTGTAACATACTTGGCATGCTCCTATATCAGTTTGATAGTCAGAGAAGTAAATGCAAAATTTTCCCCTGCCCCCTTCACATCTTCATGTTATCCCGATTTTATCAACCCATAATATGTTAAACGAAAGATAAATTAACATTTAGAAAGTGCACGTCTCCAAGGAAAACAAATGTTAATAATTACTTTTCCATCCTCTGTAACTAGGACAGTATGTAGAAGGCCACAGCCAAGGAGCATGCTCATAAGAAATTCAGGCCTGGAGGATGTCTAGTTTCCCTATGAAGAGTAATGAGGGGACACCTACAGGGCTTAAAGTAGAAAGAGTCGGGGAATGCTGTGCACCTCCCCTTTGTTAGGGCCATTCTTTCACTTGCTTGGGAGAGCAGTAGTCCCACACAGTTACTTCTCCTCTTTGGCTGTATGATGAGAGCTCCTGCTCCTGTTTGACTACTTTAACAGCTGTATAACTACAGTCCCATAACAGCACTTATTTCTGTGGCAAGCTGCGCAGACTTGCCCCTGTTGAATGTCACAGGCATATGTGCCAGAGGGTAGCCTGTGAGGCAGTGCCTAGTTTAATTGGCCACCCCAAATGAGGTAGGATGGTGTAGTGGTTAAAGCACAGGACCTGGAATCAGGAGATCTGTGTTCTACCTGCAACTCTGTCACAGATTTGCTGCATGGAAAATGCACCATCTTTTCCCAGCAGGTGAGGAAGTGACATGAGTAGTACCCCACCCCTAGGATATAAATTTGTCACAATGTCAACTGCTATCCCAGATCCTAAATTCCAGACAATGTCCCTGATTTAGAGGTTCCTTTGCCTACTTATACATAATTTGTAGTGAAAATTGTGACATTTTAGGAATATAGGAATTGCCAGACTGGCTCAGACCCATGGTCTGTCTTGTCCAGTGTGCTGTTTCTGACCATGGACAGCACCAGATCCCCTTTCAGAGGAAGATACAAGAAACCCCACAGTAGGCAGTTATAGGATAACCTGCTCTGTGTTTCTTCCCACCCTTCAATAGTTGCAGTTGGCTTGTGCCCCAGAGCTTGGGAGTTTATCATTTCCAAAGCTCTTGTTTAATTTTTTATTATTACTACTCTGCATAGTCTTGTTATCCATCTATATCAGCAAACCAGCTATCAAGATCAACTGTGACACACAAGAACCTCTTAACTCTAAAAATGCCTACAACTCAAACCCTTTTTATTCACTTCAATGTCTATTACAGTTTTCTTGAGTTATTTTATCAAGACTGTCAAGATACTTTAATTTATGAAGCGTGAAAAATATGCAAAAGAAGCAATTAAAGATCTTCCTTGCTTTTCTTGATGTGTATTTGACTGAATCACTATGATGACTACATGCAAGATCAATTGTTTGAAAAATGTTTTTGCTGTTCATGCATTCAGCTGTGCTTTCATAGCTGGTTGTCTAGATGCACTGCTGCATTAGGAGATACCAAATAGCCTACTAGATTGTAAGGTTTTGATTCCCTTATTATTTTAGTGGTGGTGTCCTCTAAGGTACAGTATCTGAGCAGAGATTTTCCATCAACACATCCTCCAATTCCCCAGCACTTGTTCATCCAAAAGTCTCCATCTGCTCTTACATAGCTGTCATTTCAATGGTCTTTGTCCAGCTGAGTAGGAGAAATGGGTATCCTTCCCAAGGTCATGTCCATGCCACTCAGTAGATCAGTTGCAAAAGGCACTGAGAAAGCAATATGCCTGGTTCCTTACACTGGGTGCCCACGTGCATCAATCTGACAAAGCATCTGAGTTCAAAATGAAGGCATTTCGAGCCCAGTGGCCTTGCATACCTTAGCTAACTGCATTCAAGTAGCATCTTGTCCTGTGTATGCGCGCGCGCGTGTGGGGGAGGGGGAGTTAAGCTAAAGACTTGCAAACTACATTAAGGTAGATATACAAGTCCACTAACTCAGCTATGAAAGGGAATTGACAGACATATGAGTGGTTCTTATTTCCTATATTCCAGCCATTTCAGGGAAGGAATAATTAAATCATTCACTCAAGTTACTGGAGTACTGTTATGGATGATAGAAAATAGTACTGACACTTTGAAGCTTTGCAAGTGTTTATATCAAAATGTCAGTCTCACCTATGGAGCAGCAGAGGGATCTCTGGAATCCCAGACAAACCTTCACTGATGTATCTGGAATTTCTCTGACTGTGCAGCCTCATTGGCAATTGCACTGAGGGAGTATTGTTTTTGTTTAACTCTGACCAACAAATAAACTGGAGAGAATTATTCTACAATGACACTAAAATTTGAATAGTCACTGTTGTGTCATACTGGAGTTGATTAGTGTGAGGCTGTGTAGAGCCATAGAAGAGTGAGGCTATATTTTCAGTGTTGGTGTATGTAGAGTACAATGATAATACCCTAGATACATGTTAAACGGTGCTAAATGAGTGCTTTGTTCAAGGGAAAGCTCAAATGTGAGGTATGGTTCCAAACTCGATCATTTGGGGAGCCATTATGGCACTTGTGTGTGGGAGTAGGCATCTAGGAAATATGAGGTCTTTAGTCACTGCGAAAAGGAAGTGCATATTGTACCTCATGGTAACTAACATATATGAGCTACCCTGTGTTAAAAAAAACCCACAATGAACACCAGGCAATTTAGTTTTACTGTGAGGTAAACAGCCCTATATTCCCTCCAAGCATTGAGCTCACTGAGTTTACCTTATGGTAAAACTAAAGTGTTTGGTATTCACTGTGTTTTACCTCAGGCTAGCATGTGCACATTAGTTATCTTGAGCTAAATATACATATGTATATAAGCAATGAGGACAAGGCCTAAATATGTAGGGGAAATCTAAGCTGGGTAGAAGGAAAAACAGGGAGACCAAGGGACAAGTGATGTGAGGAGGCAACAGTTCTTTTACATTGTTAGGTCAATTGTTGGACTGTCAAAGGAATTCAAGGCGAATTACGGCTTGGAAGAGCTGAACAGGAAAGAGTGCTGTGCCCAGGGACGTTAAGGAGCAAACTTGGAGGCTGTATCAGTTCTCTCAAGTGCTGGATTTGAGGCTTCACAGAATTGGTTGGGATAATCAGAAGTACTCAGTTTTATCACTGACTTCAATAAGATCAGAGTTAGGCCAATGCTCAGAATCTTTGACAATCCCACCCTTTCCTCCTCAGAGATGCACTGACAAAGTTTCCAGAGAGCTCACATGTACAACTGGGGCCAGGTTTCCAAAACCGTTGATCTCCCATTAAGACATTAAAATGCAAGTGACTAGATTGTGCTCAGTATTTCTGGGTACAAGGGATGCTAAATCATCTTGAAAATATGGCCCTTATTTTGGTACCTAAGAAGACCTTTGAGAATTGCACCTATTAGGACATGTTCTTCTCCTGCTGTTTGGATGTATTCATAGCAGCAGGGCACACAACATTTGTAAAATCTCTCTCTCTCTAACACACACACACACAATCCTGTTTGTTTGTATGAGACTAAAAGTGAACCAAGGTGGGTTTTTTTAAAGATCCCACTGGACTCCAATGCAGATTAGTAACACTAGCATTTGTCAAGACAGACGATACTAGAACTGTGATAAAAGCAATGACGATGCAGGTTGTGGGATTTAAAATGGGCTGATTTAATTACTTCTGCATTCAGATAGTCAAGTGACTAAATATGATTTTTCAAAACAAAGGGTATGATAAACTTGTATGTGTATGGTAGGTAGGTTGCAAAGCAATGTATAACTAATGTGAGTTTGATTAAAAAGTAGAGAGTTTGAAAAAAGGAAAACTTTTTTTACAAACATTTCCAAATTTCCCCCTTTTTTAATTCAAAACTTTGAAATTTTGACTTGCTGTCTGAAAATGAATATTCCAAAAGCAGTGAAGAATCTCAAAATTTTACTTTGTGCAACTGTTTAAATGATCTCTAATCAAATGAAGTTAACTTTACAATTAATTGAGAGCTAGGATGATTTCAGTGCAGATTTTCAAGATATAGTTCTGTACATAATACTGCTCTCCTTGTGTAAGATCAGACCCAACAATATAGTTGTGTATGAGCCTATCAGTGAAATTGTTCATTTCTTGTTGAATTGTAATGATAAGTTGCCATGCTTATGAGAGCTCTTAATTTTTTTTTACCTGGATACCTAAGACAAAACTCTAGGTTAAATTACAGATGAAAATGAGTTTATTAGCCCTATTCCAGTCCTTATTTATGTATATTCCAACTTGATCTGGATGTAATCTCTTCACTGAATATGATATTTTTTTTTAAAATTGCTCTTCATTTTGCAACTCCTCTTTTGTATCCAGTCAATGCTATTACTGGATGAATATCCAAATATTATATTTGATGAATAATG
This sequence comes from Chrysemys picta bellii, assembly GCF_011386835.1. NCBI lineage: Eukaryota > Metazoa > Chordata > Testudines > Emydidae > Chrysemys > Chrysemys picta. The sequence continues at coordinate 1,481,410 of NW_027052709.1, forward strand.
AACTATTTGTATAGCATGTTTCCCAGTATTCAACTATCTCTAATCACAACACTGTTAAGAAGAATTCAGCATCAAAGAGACTAAAATAATTGCAATGATGCAGCCAGGTTAGGTCAGAGGCTCATTGGCAGAGTGGTGTGGGGAGGGAGAGAGCTCACATAGGGGCATGCTAGTAATATGCCTTTAAAGCTTGTGCAATTAATCTCTCACTTTCAGGAGAATTGCATTCACGACTATGTTTTTTCTCAAAAGTTGCTGTGATGGGGTGTTCACACCACACCAGTCCTGAAGGGGTTAAGGCGACTCATGAGGGGTCAATTAACCATATAGGCCACACCTGGGGGAGAGCCAGGGACTGATAAAAACTGATTAGTGATGAAGCCCAAATAGACAGGGGAAGGCTGAGCTTGTATAAAGCCAGGAAGTTTGCAGCAGAAGAGGGCTGCAGAGAGAGGGTCTGCAGTTGCTGTCTGGGAGTGGAGAGATGAGTAGGTGGAAACCCTGGGGGAGCAAAAGCCTTGGAATCCTGTCTCTGATGGAGGGGGTTACCCAGAGGAGTTGCGGGGAAGAAAGCCTGTAGAAGGCAGAGTAAGAAGAAGCCCAGGGAAAGAGCAGAAGGGTTGAGATGGTGTAGACCTTGGCTGCTGCTAATAGGGTCCCAGGGCTGGAACGCAGAGTAGTGGGTGGGCGGGCCTGGGTTCCCCTACCAGCCACTGGGAAGTGGCCCAGGACTGGTGAAGGCTCTATCCAGGGACTTGGTCTGGTGAGACTTTGATATCCCAGGTGGGGAGGACTATAGTGACCTAGCTGCAGGGCTGGGTCATGAAGGAGGAGTGCTGTGAAGTGTAAGAGGAGAGACCACTATGGTGACAGAGTGACCAAGGAAGTGGGCACTAGACTGGATGAGAACTGATACCAGACCCAGCTACAAAGGGGTGCACCAGCTCTGCGTAAACCCTGTGACAGTAGCATTTTGTGGCAGTTAGTGAAAACTGACATTCTGAGCTCTTAAGAATTAGACCTGAGGAATGTGATTAGTGATTGTATATTTCATATGATCAAAACCACATAATTACTATAGCATAGGGGCCTGAATGAGACAGTCAACAGCAAATAGGGTGACCAGATGTCCCAATTTTATAGGGACAGTCCCGATTTTTGGGTCTTTTTCTTATATTAGATCCTATTACCCCCCCACCCCCGTCCCGATTTTTCACACTTGCTGTCTGGTCACCCTAACAGCAAACTACTGGCCAGCCCAGGACTTGGAAAGTTGTTTGCAGTTCCCTGCAATTGCAAATGACTGATGTTCACCATGATTATACCATGTAGGGAGATATGAGCAACTACTTGCTGCTGTAGCACACAAATGAAAGGATCAAACTTCAAAAGATGTGGCTGTGCCTACAGGTACACCATGTCAGGGGTTAATGAAGCTTTTAATATGGTCAGCGAGAGAAGCCATGGGCAGAAGATTCATTGAAGCTTCACCACTTTCTTTTAAATGAACAACACACAGAATATTTATTTTTCTTTGCCAGTGAACATCTGACCTCCATCAAGATTTCTCAGCTGCCCTCTCTCTTCCCCTGATTGCGCTCTTATGAAGTTCATTGTGATAATGGAAAGTGGAGTGGGGGGAAATGGGGACGGGGGGAAGAGGGCAAAGAAAACTCTTTGGCAAATTGTGGATTTTCAATCTCATTCCAGTTCATCTGAGAAATGAACAACACTTTTTTTTGTCTGGGTATTTCTGACAGTAGCTTTTTTTCCCCCTTTCTGTATCCTGCACATTTAATTGTTCATTAGGAGGAACAGAGATCCACGATGCCTGCATAATGCTCTGATGAAATGCCTAATGACTTTTAGCATTTGATTTATGGACACAGCTTAAGTTACATGTGGGCTCCTGTCAGAACAGGCCAAGGAGATAAGCTTACATTTATCTATAGAAGTTAAGGGATAATTATGTAAAAACGTTACATTTTAAAGGAAACAAAGCCAGACCTGTGGGAAGTGCATTTTCACAGCATGTATTAGCAAAGCCCAATCAACCTCCTTGTGGGAGGACAATTAACAGAATTAAAAGTTGGAATTTTAATTATCATACAAATTAGAAGGAAATTAATCAGCTCATATTTTATGACTTGACTCGGCTCTGAGCATTGCTGGTTGAGTTTTATGGCAAATCTTTGATTAATTGAGTTGCAGCATGAAAGTGTAAAATCCGGACTCAGGTAGCATGTTAAATACCTGGCTCTCTTTTCATCTGCTACCCCAAGGTTAGAAATGGTAAGAAGCGGGATGAAGCAGAAGCAAAATTTTTGTTTACCTCCCCAGTCACCTTCCATCCCAACCTGAGTCGTCTTTGCATGCCCAGGACTTCTACCTTTTTTTTGCTTTACCCCACACAAAAGGCACCACATGAGTGTTCTTTTAGCTATGGGCAGGATTCCCTCAAGAGTTGGTCAATGACATTTCTGAATTGTCTTAAAAGGTCTTTGAGGAATGATCAATCAAAACTACCCTTCTATACGCCCCTTTATACCGTTCATTCCAGGGTGCTGCATGCAAATAAAAATGAGCAACTGAATTAATAGACACACAACGTCACCTCCCTAGGTCTGGAGTTTGAATATAAACATTAAAACTTGGTCTAGGTTATGGATCACCAAAAGCCTGGAGTTTCAGATGAGAAATATAAAAAGCATCTGCAAGCTTGTGTTGAAGGGATCTGATAGATGGAGCTCATCAGTATGTTGTTCTGGCAGCTGTTTGAGGCTTTTGACATGGCACAGAAGGGGCCACATTAGAACAGTTGGAAACCCAATGCCACAGTCAGGCTAGATCTGACAGTAAAGTTCAGAACAAGAAATGGGCTAATACATTTTACCCAGTCCCTGCTGGACTCTATTCATTCAGATTAAATGGAATCAAGATTTTAACCTTCCCTTCTCCCAACTGAGTTTGGGTTGCAAAACCAAAACCCAGCTAACACAATTTTGTAAAGCCAAAGCCTAGCCTTCTTGGTTGGTCTCTACTCAGAACATATGGCACAAGCAGATTGTTTAAATAAATTAGACCACAATTTTATAGGGTCTTAAGTTAAGAGAGGGATCTTAATTATGATGCTGGATTTAATTCAGAGCTAGGGTAATGATCTAGGAACTGGAGAAATGTACTGGAAATTAGTATGTGCTAATGAGGACCGCAGTGGCAGCTTTCTGCACAAGTTAATTTGCAATCTATGTAGAGATCTGTTGGCAAGTCTATAAAGTGAGGTGTTGCAGAAGGAATCACCACTTCAAAGTCTAGAAATGTCTTTAAAATGGTGCCTTAGGAGGCAGAATGATGTTGAATGTTAAATTTCCATTTTGAACATTGTTTGTAAAACTGCCATAGCTGCCATGTCTCCTTAGAGCCCAGGAAAGTGTATTGCCCCTAGAATCCAGTGGCCCCGCCAGCCCAATTAAAATTATAATCTCTTTAAAATTGAGTTTTTGAACCAAAATAAAGGGCGTCTATTTCTGAAACTCCACCAAGCAGATCATCAACACTAAGACAGCACTAGTCAAGTTAGAAAGTAACACAACATCCAGCTGGGTGTAGTCTTTTGTCAGAGGTGTAGGGTCAAAGAAACCAAGAAAGCATCGGATAACACACGGTGCAGTGCAAAAAATGGGGCCTTCAGATTCCATAGTATATCTTAACCTGGTTAGATCTCTGTAAAGTATTATGGCATGTGCATATGTGCCTGCATAGGCAGCCACAGAACTTCTGAAAGTAGCTTAAGCTGGATTAGGAGGCAAAAACAGGTGAGCCCCCAGCAGGACTCTGCTGCTTCCTTCTCTATGTAGATATTTTTGCAGTGGATCTTAGTGGTTTACTATGGACGAGAAAAGGAAGCAGCTATGATGGCCACTGCTCTGTCCAGTGAATTTGGCTCACTTCCACTCTCCCCACTACATCCCACATGAATGGGTGCACAGGAAGGCTGACCAGTTGGCATTGAGCAGTCCATCCATCAAGCCTGCCACGTTTTGATACTGTGAAATCTGAGGGCTTGTCTACACCTAAAACGCTACAGCAGCACAGCTGCGCCGCTGTAGTGCTTCAGTGTAGACACTGCCTATGCTAATGGGAGGGATTCTCCTGTCAGATAGGCAATCTACCTCCCTGAGAGATGGTAGCTGGGTCGATGCAAGAATTCTTCCATTGACCTAGTGCTGTCTATACGGGGACTTAGGTTATCTTAACCACACTGCTCAGGAGTGGGATTTTTCACACGGCTGACTGACATAGATAAAACGGTCTAATTTTCTAGTGTAGACCAGGCCTGAGTAAAACAGTTTTCCTTCATGTCCTAGCATTTGTCCTGTCATGTGATAGGAGTGACCAAATCAGTGAAGTTCCCATCTACCTGCCAGATGTTCTAGTTGATTCAAGTAGATCCCATTGCTCATATTGTGAAAGACTTATTGATAAATCTGAGCATTTAAATTGAGATGCATGCAAATTTGAGCTGTAACAAAACAATACCATCATGACAAAGGTCTGAATTAATTCAACAACTTGCATTTATTGGGCTGTGACATGCCAAGGCACAATCCAGACAAATGAGTAGCTGTATTGTTACCCAGGGTTTTCAGAACCCAAAGCAGTGGTAACTTCATTCTTTCTCTCCAGGCAGTGTCAGGAATAAATCAATGGGGACACAGCTCCTTGTCTGATGAATGATTGATACGAGCGAGTGGTTTCACCTACAGCCTAGGTCTCAGGTGCATGTGCGCACACACACACACGCACACACACAGTAGTAGTAGTAGGTTCAGAGCATCCTAAACCTTTATATTTACCAAAGTTAAGATGGTTTTGAGGAATCAATAGCCAGGCTTGCAGGGACCCTCCTTCCTTCTAGCTGTTGGGGAACTTAGTTGTCACATCCGTGCCAAAGAGAAGCATACTCAGACTACTCCAAAGCAAATTCTTTCATCTAATCTTTTATAGCTAACTTTAAACAAAGCACATAACTCATAGCGACTCCTAATAGGCTAACAGTTTCCCTAGCAACAGCCAATAACAATTCATTGTTCTCCTTATCAGCAAAGCATTTCTAGTCATTACAACAATAAAATTTACATGTCAGAGGGGGCTGAGACATTTAAAACCATTCAAACATTTCTTCTGTTTTTACAGTATATTTATGCCTTATCCCGTCCTTCCATGTTGATAGCAAAACTGCCAACATGCGCCTGGCCTTGCCTCTCAGAGTCCTAAAAATTATTTCTAGCTATGTGATATTTGGATTTCAGCTAGCAGTGGTTGAACATACAAAATGGCTGACTGCAGTACTGTCATGTTCTGGGGTAACATGCAGGAATATCAAATTTTATGTTAGTGTCACCCCTGCCCTATAACCTGCGGTGTCCTTTACAATGCCTTGCAGGTTACAAACTGCCTTCAGCATGTAAGTCACTCCCAGCCATGTGTGTGTCTGTACTGCAGCCAGCCAGCCAGCTGCACCTTCGCATTTACCAGCCTTAAAAATTACCACAGGGTGACCCCAACACATCTCCATTCCCAGATTTGCCCTCAGAAACATATGTCCTATACAGCCAAGCCCTCTTCTGGACAAATATATGGCATCTGTTATTCCCTTAAAGGAATAATATGCACACAACTTGTTATTCTAAAATGGAGTTACCTAGACACTTCAATTTGAACACACTGGAATAGATAAAACAGCAAAACAAGTTTATTAACTACAAAAAGAGAGATTTTAAATACAAGTAATGAGGCATAAAAGCCAGAAATGGTGACAAGAAAAATAAAGATGTCTATCTTAACAAACTATATGAGATTAAAACAAAGTGTCTCACCACATGCTCTCAGGAGTCTTACTGACCAAACTCTGTAGGTCAGGATCTCTCCCCCACAGGTCGACTACTTCCTTTGTCTCTTCAGGTGCAGTGAATACAATGGGCAGGAGTATAGGGATGGGTGTCTTGGGGTATTTGTCCCTCCTTTTATAGTTCCAGTCTCAGTCTTGAAAAACATTTTCAGCTGAGAACTATGAGCCAAACAGTCTATGTAGGAGGATATTCCCTGATGTTTTTTCACCTGTTGGAACTTCCTTTGTCTTCCCTTCCTGCCTGATGAATCTGTTTACTGCTTAAATGCAAATTAAGCCGAGCACACATTCCTTAGGTGTCCCTAGCCTCTGATTGCCAGAAGTTTGGAATGGGCAACAGGAGATGGATCACTTGATGATTACCTGTTCTGTTCATTCCCTCTGGGGCACCTGGCATTGGCCACTGCCAGAAGACAGGATACTGGGCTAGATGATCCTTTGGTCTGATCCAGTATATCCTTTCTTATGTTCCTTTTGTTTAGGACAGACCTGTTTGCCAACTTCTGTTTTGGTAGCACTGTGGGGTTTGGAGCATGCAATAATAACACCATACAGGAGAATCTTACAACTTCACATACAATGTTGCCACACATACTGACCAGCAAATTATGAGTTTTCAAATGGTGCCTTACAAGGGATACTTTGTACAAAGACTTTACAATAGTGTGTAGGGTATGAATGAAGGGGTGTATTCTGTCATATGGGCATATTGTTAGGAAAACTTGATATTTAAAGCTCTCTATAAGGAGGGTGAAGTGAAGAGAGGTTAACTTGAAGATTCCCATAAATACCGGGGCTATCACAACCTCATCTAGATGCTCATTAAGGGGATTGTGTGAACTCAGTGTCTTTTGTTGGATACAGACTCTCAGAGAAGCTGGGTCTATTGGACACTGATTATACTCAAACCTGCCTGAGGAGTTCCTTTATGAGGCAGAGCAGTTGGACAAAAGGGGCTCAAGGGTTTCACAGGTGAGAAGTCAATGGGCAGGCTGCCCAGCGCAGGCAATGATCTGAAATCAGGGAGAGGCAACAAGGGTCAGTGAGGGAAGTGTCTGTCTGCCTCTGAGATGGGATCATAGTGATGTCTTAGCTGATGCTTCTGCAAGTGGATTTTCATGTGGACAGTCCTGCTGATGTTTTTGCCACCTCTGCCCAAGGCCAATACAAGTCATGTGCATACTGTAAATAAGTAAATTAGATCAGGAGAAAAAACCCCGAGCTGTCCCCATTTGCTCTTAGATTGGGTCAACAGACCAATTCAAAGTCCCCCCAAATCTACCCCTTGGTAAAGGGTCAAGAACACTTTGCATTCGTGTAGCACTTCCAGGTATCTCCAACCACTTCACAAATATTTAATGAATTAAATCTCACTACACCCCTGCGACATAAGAATAATGGGGAAACTGAAGCACCGAAGGGTTGGCTTGCCCAAGACCACACAGAGTTAGTGGCACAGCAGGAAACGAACCCAGGAGTCCTGACTCTCAGTGCTACGCGTAATGTAGTGCCAACTTCCTTAAAGAGGGAGGGGAGAGCTTGACCCATTTCAGCCCTAGCTGGAAGTAATTGGGCACAGGACAGAGCACATCTCGACTCCTTTTTCAAGTATGGCAGAGCTGCCACTACAACATATGGTCCCCTGGAGCCCTGGGAAGAATTCTGACTCAGTCATCCAAAATTCCTTCTGGGGCTCTCAGTGCAATGCATCCACTCCACATTGTCGCCTAAAGGCACAGTCTGGTTCTAAATCTGGGAAATTATATGCTTATAATTCTTAGAAATATGAAACTGTAACTGTGTCTTCTGTGAATACTTGATCCTCTTTACATTTTGGCCCTTTGTGTCCCATGTTCTACATTCAAGGTTGCTTCATACCCACTTTGCAAGGCAATGGAGAATCAGGCCAATTGTGACTTAATTAATCCAGATGGGAAACTAGGTAAAAAGTTGGGACTTCACTTGAAAACCAGATGCTGTATTTGAACTGAATTTTCCTGAGTTAGTACAATAGCTTTTTTAAAATACTGTTCTGCTTTGGAGGGATCTGGAGTTTGCTTGAAGCAAGATATAACATTCACATTGAGTGGATTTCTGATTTATTTCAAATGTACTCAAAAGACTGGAATAAATATTAACATAAAAGAGAAAATATTTTTACAGTTTACCATTATGAGAGTTTGATTCTGGGGTTGCAGGCTAACTGTACCCAAAGCAAAGTAATTCATGAGACAATTTCTGATCTAAACCTACATTTCACGCCAAAATAAGCATTCCCACTCCGCGCTCTGGTTAATAAACAGCACTTTTCAAGAGATAATATAAGCAACAATTCCATAATCTAGTACTGTGGTTGTTCAGAAATATTTTCTCAGACCTGATAACTAATTAGTATTGGAAATTCATTAAGTGTAAACATTTTTCCAGGCAAAAACTTCATTTCGTAATGTTGTTTGGCAGACACAACACATTTTAGGGTTATCAACTATTTTTAATTCTGATCAGTTGAAGCATCTTTTATTGGCCATTCTTGGAGACAGGGTACTGGATCAGATGGACAATGGGTGTGATCCAGTCTAGCAATTCCTACTTTGCTATGGTTACTCCTGACAAATGATTTTTACCTAACGGTGAGTGTTAAGACACTTTTGCGCGCACATGTGCAAACACACACACACACACACTCGACTAGCATTCTGCTACTTAGCCACACCCCAAGATCTGGCCCCTATTTCAAATCCAAGTCACAAGTGAAATGGATTTGGTGATGTCAATGACAGCCTAGCATCTAGCGGAGAAATGTTCACCTCAACAGCAAAAAATACAATGGAATGTCTGCTAGTCTCTCCTTGTAGAAAGCTAGTTAGAACAGCTATGGAGGTTCTAGCCTGGCATAGTAGGGATAACTGAAAGCAACAGTGTCAGCCCTGTGAGAGGGGGAGAGCTTGCTTAGTGCCTCTCTGATCTGTGATAAGTTTTCACTTTAATGGTCACCAAGTTCACTCCTCTTAGCTGAAATACTGAGAGCCCGATGCTTACAAGAATATCCACCATCTCCAGGCTAATCTAACAAGGAGACCACTGAATGCTCACTGTGATAAATTCATAAAGTTTGTAAAATGGACATTGGTAAGATTAAAAATACTTAACTTCCGAAGGGTTAAGTCCAGATGCACCATTGTTCTCCATTTTCTTCTGTTATCTCCAATGGATAATACTATAGGTGAAGTGATCAATTCACAGTATGAATTCACTAAAAATCTGTCTTAGATGACTTAGAAATGCCCATCTATTGCTGTGGTATCTACGCACTATATACAGTGCTTGCCTTTAAAAAGTCAATGTTTTCCCCACGCTTTTAATGGTGACCAGTGCATTTTAGGCTGGGGAAGGTCTCAGAGGTCATGAGCATGGAGGAGTTGGGCTCAGTGGTGGGTGAGAGCTGGTAGATTAACTTTTGGCTTGGTGAAGATACCTTAATGGTTTATGATCCATGACGAGCTCTCTGCTGTCGGAATAGGCAGAAATGTTCACAGCGATAGACAATAACAACATTTCATGTTCAGTTTGAGCAGTGTGATTCAGTCAGGTTAAATGCTCTGCTGGCAGATGCTATGATCTGAATATTTTGGGGAGAGCATGCTATGATATTATCCACTCCAAATGGGCTTGCATCCATATTAAATTCTGTGCACTTGGCTGGATGAAAGTATGTAGTAGCAGTGCTTCTGTTAGGCTCCACTAGATTGGCGGGAAAGAGCCAACGTTCTGGATCCTGGATGAAGCAGTGGCTCTCTCTACATTATCAGAATATTTTCACAATTGTAGCTATATATGAATCTCTGGCAATAACTGGCCATTCCATATATGTTTCTTACTTCACTGGGATAGGGAAGGGCTGCTAGGTACTGATGGATGCAGCTTTCTTTGTGTCAGGAGCCACCCTTTCTTTGAAAACATGTGTATAAAATTTGACACTGGCCTTGCCAGATTCAGGTTTTTCTTTTTCTGGAGCAATTCTCTTATTGTGCAATCACTTGAAAAGCACTCCAAGGGCCTGATTCTCAGTTCAGTTACATGGGTTTGACGCTGATTTAAGACTGACTTCAGTGGAGTTACACTCCCATAAAACTGGTATAATGGAGTGGGGAACTCAGGCCCTAAGGATGTGGCCCTGTCTGAACGGTTCTCTTAGATAAAGATGTTGTCACTATAATTTATGATCTATGGTGTACCCTGCAACACCTTTGTTTTTCATCTAGAAAGACTCCTGTTAAAAGAAATGCTAGTTAAATCATTGGGTCATCCAAGGGAAAATATGGATAACAGCCCACTGATAGAACAAGTTGCAAGAGTAAATTGTATAAATACAGCTTTTATTTGTGAATAAAGGAGCATGCACCATTCTGGTGTGTAACAAGGCTACCTCCTCCACCCTTTGGAGCACAAGAAACAGGATGGATGCTTTCCAGGTTTTTATGCACCAGCCATGTGCAGCAACATACAAGTGGATAGAAACATCCCCCTGAGCCCACTCTCTGGGGAAGGTTAAGGAAAGATCTCCTCATTCTGAGATCCTGCAGCTCTTGCCAGCCTCCTCCCCTTGCACTTCCTTCCTCTCCTTTAACTATTCCTAGCCAATGGGCTGATTTGTTCTCATTAGCTCATCACCCTCCTGCTTAATTAAGTCATTGAGCACCCATCTCCCAATTAAGTCCACTCCCGGGGGGGAACAGATAGTACCTTAGTGACCAGAGTGTTGGGTCAGCTCTAGGCTACTAGTACTCTGTCACAAAGCAGTATGCAGTTAATGAACCTTCTGAGCACAGAGAAGAGCCTTCTGTCACTTGGGTGAGATGGTAAGCTATGCCTAGGCACACTTTTTGAATATGGAAACTGTTGAGGGAAATGGAGGGAGTGGGCACAAACATTTTTCCTGCTGAAAGGTCTGGTTCTTAGTCTGTGTTTTTCATATGTTCTGTGTCTTTGCCATCTAGAATTGGTCATGTCCAATTAAATGTGACTTGCTTGTACCTTCCAATAAGTCTGGGTATACTGCAGCCAGATGGTGTGGAATGGGAGAGGAGTATTTTGCAGGGCTGACTATTGACATAGAAGGGATTATTTTAATCAGCTCAAGACCAGATGCTGAATGATAAATGAACTCTGATTCACTGTCCCCTTTTGCTACAATGAACATTGATCAGTGAGAAGATGGAAATCCCATTCTGCTGTGAACAGAGTATATACATCCCATTTATAGTCCAACCACACCCCCATCTTTGGGTTTGACCTTGTTGGGAATTGAAATAACAATGCCCAATAGAAACCTCAGTCTAAGCATTCTCCCTAAGCTTAGATGTTCATAGGGTTTTCCCTGCAGAGACCTTTCTGTTGCTGACCCTGCTTCCTTCTGCCCAGAGAATAGTTTCCACCTGCCTTAGATCCTGGAGGAAGTAACAAACTGCAGCTGCAACAATGAGACAGCAGAGTTTAGGCAGAAGCTTTGTGCAGGATTCTAACACCTGCTAACTGGGGTGAGGGTGTCAAAAGACACCTCTGAGCCAAGTGCAAGGTGTGCTCTTGTTTCCTTACTCTCAAAGAGCCCTGTTGTTGCCTGGGAAATCAGTGTTCTTGCTCTGTGTGGAGTTTCCCTTTCTGTGGCAAAAGCCAGGAGGAGCTGGAAGTATCCTCCCCATGACAACTAGCCAGCGTGAGGATAGAAGGAAACCTACAGTGAGTTGGCTGACCAGCCTCCTTACTCATAGGTGAATTCCAACAGAAGGACCCCCAACCAGTCAGAGATAGCAGCCTTTGTAATCCAACAGTCTGCACCTGCACCCACAGGGCGTGATATGCAGCACCCACCGTGCTGATCAGAAAAGAGGCCAAATGGGTGGTCCTGGATATCTTGTCCCCTGAGCTACACCAGCTACCCACATGAAAATGACCAGTGTAAGCCTCTGGGACCCTCTTCCAGTCCCGTTTTGGCTAGGGCACATCAGAGTTTTAGGTAGTCTGAGTGGTGCACCCTATTTAATGGTGTCGGAAGCAGCTGCTCTTAGAACTATTGGTGCTGCAAGCCAGGCCTGCAGCTTTCCTGTTGAGGTAGTTGCTCCTTCCTCAGTTGCAGCAAAGCATGCTACAGTTAGGGTTGCTGTCTTATTTCTGCTCTCCCATCATCCTTCTCAGGATAGCTTTCATTTCCTCATTCTGATCACATTCCTCCCGTCATGTATAATCAGTTGGAGTTCTTGCCCCTGTTCTTAACAGAATGTATAGAGTCCAGACTTAGCTCCCTGTCACAGGTATGTTAGCAGCTGGCTGTCAGCAGGCTTTCAAACTTTCCCCAAGTGACAGCACCTTCTCTGACTCTTATGGAGATTCTTTGGTTGTTTTCTGCAATCATATTTGATGCTGTAGCTCTTTGTATGCTCTGTCAATTAGCAAATCAGTGCTGGCACCCAAGCCTACTGTGATTTTAATGGGTTAGGATTGCATTAACTGGAAGCCAGATTCATCCCTTGTATATGCCCATTAACATGATCCTTGACTTCGGTATAGTTATATCAGGGATGATTTTTGGCCCTGGTGATTTTAAATGGTTGATAAGATGGACAGTACACAATAGCGCTCTCTGAATATTCATGATCGACTGTCTCTCTTAGTCTATAGATGGATTTTATTCTCATCAAATCTTTTCTTTGAGAGCCTGGTTCATGTTCTGTTCATCTCTCAACTACTTTGGTTTGCAACACTTTGGAAAACAATGGAATTTTGCACTGGATGTACATGGTATCCCTTGTCCTTGAAAGGTGCCCTTTTCTCTGTGGATGATACTGATAGGTACCATCACAATTTCAGTGTAAATTGGTGTGGCACTTAGGAACATATATCTGAAAATAAATCTGTCTTTAGAGGGTTAAGCCAATGCATTCTGTTCACTGGCACAGCACAACTCCTTTCAAAACCCTTTGCTTGTTTTATCCTTGCACCTAGGAATTCTGAGCTTTCTGAAATTCTCCCAAAGTTAAACAACTTGCTTAATGTGAGCAAAGTTGCTTCAAGTTGCCTCCCTCGGTTCCCGGGGCTGTAAACGTGAGGAGCAACTAAATATGATTTTTGATTCCTATTCCTTTCTCTGTATCATACATTCACATGTGGCTGCTGTGATATGAGTCTGGTGATTCCCCTTACTGTTGTCTGCATTGCCCAAAGATATTTATTTCATATTCAACGTTTTTCATAGGCATAAAGTTTCCAGTCAGTTTTCTAACTGCTGTAGTGAAGTCATCTGCATTCCCTGTATATCAGTGCAGTATCAAAAAAAAGATATATGCATGGTCCCCAGCAAGGTGAAATATCATGTATCTTTTGTAACATTGCCTGTAGTGCTGAACAAAATGAGGAGATGCAAATCTCTGAGACTATATACTACAAATAGTTCCTACAAAGTCTAGTCTGGTTCTCTACCCAATTGAAGAGAAAATAAAAGGCACGCATCTGTTATGCTGGGGTGTTGCGTGCTAGTGTCACTCCCTGGCAGAACTCATTTCAAACCAGTGTAAGAAGTTCTGCTGTGGAGCAACACCAGCCCAGAACCAGTGTAACAAAGTGGATAGTCATGCTCCAGAATGTGCAGGGCAGACATTCTGGTGCAGTCAGGGCTGGATTAACCTTTTGTGGGCCTGGCATCAAACATATTTGTGGGCCCCCATGGAGGCAATGGAGCATGGCGCAGGGAGGTCTGTCCCCAGACCGAGGGGCCAGCCAGGGGCATGGTATGGGCGGCCCCGTTCCACCCAGCCCAGTGTGAGGGCACTATTTACAAACCAGCAGTTGCCAGACGCACAGTGGCCCTGTGATGCCAGCATGCCCCTTCCCCTTGGGGAGTGGGACCATGCCATGCCACAGAGCTCCCCACCCAACACCCCCCCGACTCCCTATGACCAGAGCCTTCCCGGACCCACTATGCCACTATGTTAGCAACAAGAAGAAAGTCAAGGAAAGTGTGGGCCCCTTACTGAATGAGGGAGGCAACCTAGTGACAGATGATGTGGAAAAAGCTAATGTACTCAATGTTTTTCTTGCCTCTGTCTTCACAAACATGGTCAGCTCCCAGACTGCTGGACTGGGCAGCACAGTATGGGGAGGAGGTGACCAGCCCTCCGTGGAGAAAGAAGTGGTTCGGGACTATTTAGAAAAACTGGATGAGCACAAATCCATGGGGCCGGATGCGCTGCATCCGAGGGTGCTAAAGGAGTTGGCGAATGTGATTGCGGAGCCATTGGCCATCATCTTTGAAAACTCATGGCGATCAGGGGAGGTCCCGGATGACTGGAAAAAGGCTAATGTAGTGCCCATCTTTAAAAAAGGGAAGAAGGAGGATCCGGGGAACTACAGGCCAGTCAGCCTCACCTCAGTCCCTGGAAAAATCATGGAGCAGGTCCTCAAGGAATCAATTATGAAACACTTAGAGGAGAAGAAAGTGATCAGGAACAGTCAGCATGGATTCACCAAGAGGAAGTCGTGCCTGACTAACCTAATTGCCTTCTATGATGAGATAACTGGCTCTGTGGATGAGGGGAAAGCAGTGGATGTGTTATTCCTTGACTTTAGCAAAGCTTTTGATATGGTCTCCCACAGTATTCTTGCTGGCAAGTTAAAGAAGTATGGGCTGGATGAATGGACTGTAAGGTGGATAGAAAGCTGGCTAGATCGTTGGGCTCAACGGGTAGTGATCAATGGCTCCATGTCTAGTTGGCAGTCAGTTTCAAGCAGAGTGCCCCAAGGGTCGGTCCTGGGGCTGGTTTTGTTTAATATCTTTATTAATGATCTGGAGGATGGTGTGGACTGCACTCTCAGCAAGTTTGCAGATGACACTAAACTGGGAGGCGTGGTAGATACGCTGGAGGGTAGGGATCGGATACAGAGGGACCTAGACAAATTAGAGGATTGGGCCAAAAAAAACCTGATGAGGTTCAACAAGGACAAGTGCAGAGTCCTGCACTTAGGATGGAAGAATCCTATGCACTACTACAGACTAGGGACCAAATAGCTAGGTAGCAGTTCTGCAGAAAAGGACCTAGGGGTCACAGTGGACGAGAAGCTGGATATGAGTCAACAGTGTGCTCTTGTTGCCAAGAAGGCTAATGGCATTTTGGGCTGTATAAGTAGGGGCATTGCCAGCAGATCGAGGAACGTGATCGTTCCCCTTTATTCGACATTGGTGAGGCCTCATCTGAAGTACTGTCCAGTTTTGGGCCCCACATTACAAGAAGGATGTGGAAATATTGGAAAGAGTCCAGCGGAGGGCAACAAAAATGATTAGGGGTCTGGAGCACATGACTTATGAGGAGAGGCTGAGGGAACTGGGATTGTTTAGTCTCCAGAAGAGAAGAATGAGGGGGGATTTGATAGCTGATTTCAACTACCTGAAGGGGGGTTCCAAAGAGGATGGAGCTCGGCTGTTCTCAGTGGTGGCAGATGACAGAACAGGGAACAATGGTCTCAAGTTGCAGTGTGGGAGGTCTAGGTTGGATATTAGGAAACACTATTTCACTAGGAGGGTGGTGAAGCACTGGAATGCATTACCTAGGGAGGTGGTGGAATCTCCTTCCTTGGAGGTTTTTAAGGCCCGGCTTGACAAAGCCCTGCCTGGGATGATTTAGTTGGGAATTGGTCCTACTTTGAGCAGGGGGTTGGACTAGATGACCTCCTGAGGTCCCTTCCAACCCTGATATTCTATGATTCTATGCTCAGTGCACCCCCAGACCTCGCCCAGAA
Source organism: Chrysemys picta bellii (assembly GCF_011386835.1). Lineage (NCBI taxonomy): Eukaryota > Metazoa > Chordata > Testudines > Emydidae > Chrysemys > Chrysemys picta. Next base: position 1,497,107 of record NW_027052709.1, read on the forward strand.
ATGCACAGCACCCTGCACAACACCACCCCTGCCCAGCACTCCCCTGCCCACAGTCCCACCAAAACTGCCCAGCACCCCCCACGGAACCTCCACTCCCTATTGCCCCAACACACACATCTTCCCCGCTCCCTCACAGCCCAGCACACGCACACACCCAAACTCCCCAGAAATCCACTCCCCCATGCCCTACCTCCCGGCTGCACTCACCGGCCCTGCTGGGAGTTGACTGTGTCTGGTGGGCTGAGCTGGCAGCGCAGCCAGGGCTGGTCAGGGGGTTGGGAATCGCTCTGTCCCTTCAGGAGCGGTGCAATCAGCCAGGCCAACGCCTGCCCCGGCTGGGCTCCCTCAAGACACACTTTTCTTGAGGGGCCCAAACAAGCCCCCCACATCCCCGAGGCTGAGACTGGCCAGGCTTCTGCACCAGTCCCAGGCGGCTCAGCTCTGGGGAGACAGGCAGAGCCCCACAGGCCTGGAGCCAGAGGTGCACTGGGGTCCTGCCAGGGAACAGAGAGGATCGGGGGGTGCGGCCACGGGGCATAGAGGAGCCCTCGGCCAGCCAGCAGGCAGGCTGAGAGGAGCAAGTGGTGGGCGGGGGGAGGAGCGGGGTCTCGGGACGCAGTGCAAGTGGAGTAGGCCGGGGCCCCTTCTGAGCATGGACCAGGCTCCATGGACCCACTGGCACCATTGTAAACCTGGCACTGGATGCAGTAGGACAGAGCTTATCGGTTGGACTTAATGACGTTTGTTTTTTATTATAAGTAATGCCTAGAGATCCCAGCTGAGACTGGGACTCCATTGTGCCTGTGGCAGACCAAAGTCTACAATGTAAAAGACAAAGGCTGGGCGGAGAAACAGGCACAGAGGGGCAGTAACTTACTCAAGGTAAGACAGCAGGTTGGTGTCAGATCCAGGAATAGAGCTTAGGTCTCCCCAGCCCAGTCCTGCGCACTATCCACAGGACCATGATGCCTGGTGTAACTCAGTTGAAGTCAATACAATTACCCCAGGAATGAATTTAACCTATTATTTTACAACTGCAGAAGTTAGGGATGAGAAGATGAGTTAGATTATCTAAGGCATTCTCTTGCCAGTGTAGAGGCATAGTCATTACTGTACATCATAACAATAGAAATATGAAAAATCCTTTGACATAGTTCTATTAACATTTTGATAAACTGTTAGCATATTGAAACAGAAAAGAGATCCATTTTTTCCATATATAGAAGGGAGGTAGCTGTTCTTTCCATGTCACTTTTTACATAATTTTGAACAAAGTTAGGTGTTATTTCCCTTCCATCACAATCCTTCTGCTTGTTGCTTTTTAAAAGGCATTAACAAGACACAGATGGCAAGGTGTAGAAAACTCTTTCCAGCTGTAACATCTGGCTTCTTGATGAGCTCCACAAGTTCGGGGCTTCCTTAGGTCTTGCCATGTGGTATGGCTGATAATTGACTGCCTGCCTGTGATACCTGCCTGGTTTTATATCCTCTTATCCACATATTTCAAAAGAGAATGAGAGGCTCTTTTAAGGCTTCCAATTTCATTCCCACTGACGTCAATGAGGATTTTGCCATTCACTTTAATTGGAGTAGGACTGAGTTTTGGATCCTTCTACCATACACATGCAGTTCGTCATATAGCCCCAATTGTGTTTTAGTAAGGATTTGCATCGACCTCTCAAGACAGATCTCTTGGCAAAGCCCTCTTGTTAAGTACATATATTGTGCACTATGGCATTTTTCATCTGTTACTGTCTAAAACTGCCCATGCCTGACTGCAACCTCTGCTTTGTTGCACGGATTTGTTTTTGGCTCTCATACCTCAACATACCAAGAAAATTAACAGCTTCCTGTGGAAGCAAAAACTGTACATATCATGTTTCTAGAAATAAGAATTATGTGCTAAATTTAAACCATACATAGGTTTTTTTAAAAATCCCAGTTTGCTTTCCAATGAGGCCACTTAATTAAATCTGATAGTGAATCATACATCACAGTATAAAAAGGAAACCAACAAAATATCCCAGAACAATGGTTAAAAGTAGTATGCTTGGCATAATGTGTAATTTCACTTTTTATGCATCTCATGTTTCCTACTTTCAATTAGGTAACTGTCTGTTTCTTTCTTTTCCCAGAGTTAATGTTCCACTAATAAAGCATGATGCTGAATAGGATGGCAAGGGAATGTTTATACTCACAAACGTGCATTAGCTTTCCTCATCCAATCTGAATTAAAAAATAAATAACACAGCTGAAACCCCTTCTTCAAGAGCTGGAGGATTTTTACCGAATTATTTAGGGCATATGCATTTTTAAAGTATTTTTAGCTAGAGATTAATAGGGCTAATATCTGTTAACAGCCATAAATTTCATAATGATATGCTAGCCATCTCTGCTGTGAGGGGAACAAACATATTCCCTTCTCCACTGCAGATCGTAGGGGCTCTGTTTGTATGATAAACGGAACATTAGTGTAATCATGGCTGTGCTACAACTCCATTGAAAATCACTATATTTTCAGAGTGACTGGGAACTGAAATATTTAACTAAGGAAGCCAAGCATAGCCTTTTCATGATTGTTATCTTAGCCAAACAGAGAAGATTAGCAGCAGTTAGGATGATGTTTAAATTAGAAGTGTGTGGGGCTGAAAATACATGATTGCTACCCACTTCTAGCAGCTGGTTTGGAAACAAGAAATATCCAGTTCCAATATGAACTTCCTCTGCTGGCTAGCCATTCAAAAAAAAAAGTCTGGGCATTTCATAGCTGTTATTAATTACTTAGCAGAGATGTTTATGTTGGGCTTCTCAACAGGAAATTAGAAGAAAGTTGGGAAAATCCTAGGAAAATAGGAGAGCAAATGCCTAAGCGTCTTCAAAGTGCTTTTGTTCCATATTGTATCACCTCACCCCACTGGGAACCAGCCCACTTTTGGATCATCTATTATTGGGTAAAATGTTCTATGCAGTACTGACATTTGATGCTGTTCAGAGACCCTTGCAGTAAGGAAAGGCAAATACAATAGAGTATCTGACAGCCTTGGGGGACGCCTAAGAAGTTGGTAGAAGTAAGAGTGAAGAAAATCCACGGCTCCACTCATTGTAGGGGACTCAAAACAATTATATAGGCTGATGCCATTAAAGGGGCCATGCTGCAACAAATGTGGCCTCTTGAAAGCCGGCTGGTCATTATTGTGTCCTGGTCTTGTGGGGAGGGGGCCACAGAGTGCAACTTTCTCCATTGGTAGCTGGCAGGATCTTCTCTGCTCTTGGCAGGATGAGAATCCAGAGCACAGACACTTGTAAGCAGCTTCACTGTGATAAGAGATGAGGGTGCAAAGGCCAAAAGTCTGCACTGTGAGACAAGAGAAAGGACCCCTGCAGAATCCTCTTGGCTTCACTGGGGGTCCCACTTGGGGCTCTGCCCAAGCTCAGTCAAAATAAAATACACCTTAGGGTGGCACTTCCAGGCTTCATTTAAGCAGGAGCATTGGTTAACCAGGGTTCATTAAAACAGTTTTGTACTGTAACTTACAGGGCTAATCATCTGAAACATGCCAGAAAAATTATTCATACTGGCTGTGGACCTTAAATATTTTTTAAAAAACCTCCCATGAACTCGCTATCAGGTTTCCCAACTGAATTTCTTAGTCCCAGGCCTAGTGTGCCTGGCATAACTGAAATGGAAGTTAGCGGTCAGGCAGCTACGAAACAACTAATTTCTTACCTTTGGACTGGCTATTGGAAGACCCTAGATGTTTAAGTTTTGGGGAAGAACATGGGCTCTGTGCTGGCAGGCTGTGTGCTATGGTAAAAGCTAAAGGTATAACAAATTACATTTTTGGAGAGTTTTAATGTCTGTTTTTCTCACTCTGATGCTGGGAGAAATGATTTTGAACTGGTTTGTTAAAGAATAAAGTCAGGGATTTTTATAGTCAATTGTAGAGGTGGTTGAAAAAATGAAATGAAATTTTATTAACTTTAGTTTTTGTTGAAATTCAAAATATTTTGATGAGCTCCATAGCAGCTCAAAAATAATGTTTTTGTGGAAAAAAACTTGTTTAATTTTTGTGTGCGTTGCAATTAAAAAATTGAAAAATGTCATCACTTTGATTATTTTCAGTCAGCTCAAGTCAACTATTTCAAACAGATGTAACCTTGGGCTCTGGAATTTCTCATTATGATCGTCTCTCCTGGAATCAAATTAAAGGAAAATGGCTAGTCCAAAATTACCGTCCGTAATATCTGTCCATAAATCTTATTCTGTTAATCTAATTTAATCCCTCAGTTTGAGTCACTGTGGTCTTCAGACATCAGTGTTTCATGTAGGCAGAGCTACTAATTCAGCTGTTGTGCTGGACATGCGGATTCATCCTGCTTTATAAGAGGACTAGTCCAATTTCTCCAGCTGATGGTTAAAGGAGATGGGGAAGGGAAGGAGCAGAGGATCTCACATGCATGTCTGGTGCAATTCCCCCAGGTGCAGGGTTTCTGAAAACAGATTATTGAGTATTTTTGCTGTAAGATCCCCACCGTTTGATTTCAAGGTTTTGCTGCTAGATTATTGCCCTGAGGAAATTTCTTCCAAACAGAGCAGTCCAATTGACTCCCCATCTTATTTTTCTGGCAAACAGCATCAGACGTTGATCAGTTGATGCAGCAACAAAAGGATGTAGCAATTTAAGAGGGAACCCCCCGTCCCCCACAAAACTACCTGTAAGTAGGGTGGACTCTATCCAGTTATGGCTTTCCATCCGTATGCTGTGGTTTATCTGAAAGCTCAGGAGACTGAACCCTTTGTTTGTGGTTAGGAGCAGCTAGCTCCAGCAGAAAGGGCACATGAATAGGGGCTGAGGCCTGGTTCTCTTTCCACCTCCACAAATCACTTGCCCTCAGACCTTGGGTAAATCAGTTGGGTGTAATCTGCAAAAGTGCCCACTACATTTGGATACCAAACCTAATATATTGACATCTCAAATTGGGGACCCAAAAAACCCAAAGCACCTGACATTTGCTGATATTTGAAAATTTAGGGCATTAATCTGTTTCCGCCTTCTATTGCGCATTTGGGGCTTAGAATGATTTCCAGTGCCCACGAAAGTATAACTGCAATAAATACAATGAAAATGAATGTTAAGCAGCAGCTTTCATATGTACTACAACGGGGGGGAGAGGTGTCTTAAGGGGACCAACTTTAATTCTTTATGCTGCCACTAATTGTGTCTTGTCAACTTTTTAACGTGCATCATCTTTTTGCAAGGATTCTCTTGGTTTAAGACCCAGGCATCTCTTATTTTTGCAGCATATAATCTGTGATCAGTGTGTAGAATGGGGGAGAAGTTCATATGATGATGGAATGGTCTGATTTCTTTTTCCACATGAGTGCTCAGTGTCTGAATTCTGTTAAACAATGGTTTCAATTTTTCCTCTAAACATACGACAGATCAAGCAATCTTCTCAACTCCTATTTGTCTGTCAGGCACTTCACTTATCCTGGAGTTAGTAGACGGCTTAAAAGCCATGTTTTTGCTATAACATTATTTCAACCGTGTCACCTCTGTTTTCAATTTGGATTATTTTTTTCCCCCCTCAAGACAGTGTCCCGGGTTTTGTGGTCAAACTTTGCTAAGACATGCCTCATCAGCACTGGTCTGCCCTCCTCCCCAAGTGACTACACCAGATGTGTAGAAAAGGATGGATAATTGGTTATCGGATTCCAGTTAGCAGAGGTCAAGGTGGTATCTGCCTGGCCTATCCTCTACTTGCCATACAACTTGCTGTTATTACAGGGGTTATTCAAGCCTATAATCAGCTGAATTCCACTGAGATGGAACCTTCTGCTTCAGTGAGTTGTTTTTCTGCTGCATTGAAGCCAGGATTTTTCTACCCTTGACAGCGGGGATGAAATGTCTGTAGATTTTATAAGCTAGACCCATCTTACTTTTAGTTCTTCTACTTCTCATGTAGGAAATCAGTAATAAACAAGATCAAGTGCAGTGCATGAAGCATAGTATCTCTCAACAACTACAATGTTTCCTAGCAAATACTTCTGTAGAATAGTATGCCTTTGACACAAACTGTGGGACCATATTTCAAAAGGGTCTTAAGATGGTTCCCGTAGTTTTGCATTCATTTTTTTGCAGATATAATGTTTTGCATTCAAGTACTTGTGTTCTCAAATCTCGACATCTGCAAATGAAAATTAGGTAGTTTGACATATAGCTACCTGATTGGTTCGCACGAAAGGCATCTCACTGTGCAGTTGGCTTGCACCGCTACTATTTGTGTGCATGAATTAAAGGTTTTGTATGTACAAAAATATGGCTGCAAAAATATTGTTCAAAGGAGACTTGTATAAGTGGGTGATCAAGGCTGGAATCCAGTGTTGATTTCAGTGGAGTTGCACTAATGCAAAACTAGGATAATCCTAACACAGTTGAGAACAGGGACTATTTTGGTCCCCCCCTTCCTTCTCTTCCTGGCGGTCCTCCTCTTTCTGCTATGGTCTCTTTCATCTTTCTACTTTACTACTTCTTTCCCCCGCCCATTGGTCTCTGACTTGCTAATTAAATCCTGGCATACATATGATGTGGGGTTCTGTTCGGGTTGACTTGCCAATTGGTGAAGGAAGTGGATAAGATAGATGCTAGCAGAGAAAAACAAAACATGAACCCAAGGTATTTGGAGATTTTAGACAGATTTGCAAGTCCCATACAACAAAGGGCCACATCCCAGGAGGTACACAATTTTCTAGTTTCTGACTTTCCTTGGAAATGGCTTTCTTGTCCTGATATTTTTATATAGCTAGAGAAACAGCTTTGTAAAATTTCTCTTATTCTTGACTAAAACAAACTTTTTTGGGGGTGTGTAATGGAAAGAAGAAAATAGTCAGCAAGGCGAGCTACCATTGCTTCCCTGTTATCTATTAATTACATTAATTAACATAAGGGCAATTGTTCTCAGGATAAAATTCAATTTGAGGTAGAAATACTATGAACCTGATTGTCAGTTCTGACCTTGGATTTCCTAAAAATAACTGTCATTTCCCAAACTATTAGCAAGTTTCTCAGCCTCCAGATAACTCCTGTCTTTCACAAGTCAGAGACCTGAAGGAGAGCTCTGTTTGGCTTGAAAGCTTGTCTCTCTCACCCACAGAAGTTGGCCCAATAATAGATATTACCTCACCCACAACATCACAGTAAAGACATTCTCTGTCTGATCTCTGGCCTGCTGGTATGCCTTTCTTTGAACTTTCAAGGACAGTGACTTAAGACACAAATACATGCTATTCAGTTTGTTGCTTCACTCTCAGAATTGTCCTTTGGAAACTATAAAGACCCACTTTAAACTAAACCCTATTGAGGAGACAAGGAAGTGAGGAGAGCCATGTTTTATACCCATTTATACTATACATATGGAAATTTCTTAGTGTCTTAAATGCCACTAAATATTTCTAGGCAGGATACATACACTGAGAGGCTGTGTCGCTGGAATAGCAAGTGTTTATTTAACCAAAAAATTTAAGCGCAAGCCTCTTCTTAATTTAATACAATCATTGGCATTTGCCAAAGTGGAAAAAGACAGATTCTTTAATCAACTATGAAACCTCTTCAAAGGTCAGATGCTCTTATATCCTGACTGGAATAGTTTTTGTTTACTTTTGCTTAATGTGAGAGAGTGGATTTTTTTCTACATCTGTTCAGGGCTTTTTCACATAAAAACAAAACAAAACATTTCACAGTGTTGCGGCAGATGGCACCAGGTGGCACTTTACGCATACTCTTCTGAGCTTTTCTTCATTTGTGAGCAAACTTTTCTCTCTTTGGAAGATACGTGCTGAGTTTGTTTGTTTTTTAATTTTTGTAAAGTAAAGTTTTGTGTAGAGACAGTGGTCTTTGGAGAGGGAGCTGTGGCAGGAGAGCTTCTTTGCTTTGGTCTCTGATTCAAGTCAAGTTTTGAGGGTGAATTGCTCCTTGGGAACTGAGTATTGATGTTGGGCTGTGATTCCTGAAAGAAGGGATTGCATATATGCTGTTTGACCACCTCTGTTCCAGGACTGGTGTGTATAAATAAAGCAAGCTACACTTAGAATATACCCAGATTCTGCATCACCGAATTCTCCTCCACTGGAAAGCTGCCCTGAGCATCTACTGCTGCTCAGCAGAAGGCTGGTTTTGTTGTTAGAATTAAATGGTGGTGGGGTGGGAGGGGCAACAACAACATAAATGTATAAGCTTATAATGGCAGGTATCACCCAAAGTTAGACTGTCTTATTCAACTGACTAGGGGAGCCAGGCCCCGTTCCCCTGCCTTTCTTGGCTGAGCAAGAACTACTTGGGTCTTGAATTGGGGTCTGATTTGGACTGCTGGCCCTGCTCACAGGAAGTCCCTCAGGTCCTGCACATTAATCAAGTGGGCATAGGGGAGAAGGTGAGGTTTTGGCCCTCCCCCCACCCCTGCTTGCTGGACTGGCACAAAGTGGGAAGTAAGTTGCACTCTTTCCAGGCCTACAGTTAGTTGCAGCTCCCTGGAGCAAGAGGGAAGCAGGATAATATGGGCATAGGCGCCAACTTTTCCCAGTGCCGGTGAGTGCTTGTGCCTGCCCCCGGCCCCATTCCAACCCCTTCCCCAAAGTCCCCGCCCCAACTCCGCCCCCTCCCTGCCCCTGCCCCTATTGGACCCTTCCCCAAATCCCTACCCCGAGCGTGCCACATTCCCCCTCCTCCCCCCTCCCTTCCAGCTGCGCGAAACAGCTGTTTTGCGGCACAAGCGCTGGGAGCTGGGGGAAAAAGCGGGCACGCGGTGTGCTCAGGGGAGGAGGCGGAAGCGGAGTGGAGATGAGCTAGGTGGGGAGGCGGGGAGCTGATGGTGGGTGCTGAGCACCCACCAATTTTTCCCCGTGGGTGCCCCAGTCCTGGAGCACCCATGGAGTCGGCGCCTATGAATATGGGTATGAAGAACATCAACTCTTGGGATGGTAAAGCTTGAGCATAACCCCTTGCACAGGACAGTGCATAAAGGCACACTCTGGCCCATAATTAATATATTAAAGCCCTGAGGTTTCAAATTTATCCATGCTGTCTTTGTGTCCAGCACCCTTCAGTGAGAGTCCAGGCCAACTAGTGAAAGCTGCATGAATTGTGAATACAGCCTAGTAACACACTGCTTAGTAGTACGGTTGCCAATTTTCTAATTGCAGAAAACCGAACACCCTTGCCCTGCCCTGACCTTTCCCCAAGGCCCTGCTCCTGCACTGCCCCTTCTCAAGGTCCCACCCCTGCTCACTCCATCACCTCTCCCTCTGCTGCTTGCTCCCTCCCTCCCCATCCTCACTTACTCATTTTCATTGGGCTGGGGTAGGGTGTTGGGGTGTGGGAGGGGGTATGGGCTCTGGGCTTGGGCCAGAAATGAGGAGCTCAGGATGCGGGAGGGAGCTCTGGTCTGGGGCAGGGGGTTAGGGTGTAGGAGGGGGTGAGGGCTGTGGCTGGAGATAAGGGGTTTGGGGTACAGGAGTGGGTTCTGGGCTGGGTCCGAGGGGTTTGGGGTGTGGGAGGGGGTGCAGGCTCTGGGAGGTAATTTGTGTACGTGAGGGAGTTCCGAGCTGTGGCAGGGGGGTGGGGCATGGTAGGGGGTTTGAGGTGTGGGCTTCGGGCGGCGCTGGCTGACTTCAGGTGGCTCCCGGGAAGCAGTGACATGTCCTTCTGGCTCGCAGGCAGAGGGGCGGCCAGGGGACTCTGCGCGCTGCCTCTGCCCGCAGGGACCACCCCCAAAGATCCCATTTGCTGCATTTCCTGGCCAATGGGAGCTGCAGAGCTGGCGCTTGGGGCGGGGGCAGCGCGCGGAGTCCCCGTGGCTGCCCCTCGGCCTAGGAGCTGGAGGGACATGCTGGACACTTCCTGAGAGTCGCGCAGGGCTGGGCAGGGAGCCTGCCAGCCCCGCTGTGCTGCCAACCAGACTTTTAACGGCCCGCTCAGCGGCGCTGACCGGAGCCACCAGGGTCCCTTTTCGACTGGGTGTTCTGGTTGGAAACCAGACACCTGGTAACCTTAGTTAGAAGAGCACAAGAAAGAGCATCTGGATGTCTGATGTTGGAACTTGACAGTTATGGAATCAAGTTAAGAGAAACAGTGATGGTGGTAGTGATCAGTGTGTTGAAATACAAAGTTTTATCTGCACAACAGGTATGGCTTGTCATCAGTAAAGCTCCCAGCTAGAAAAGCTCTGTACTGCAAATGGATTCCCTTATTCATGCTTAGGGAGGGAGTAAATTAGTTTTAGGGCCTGATCCAATGCACATTAAAGTCAGTGGAAAGAATCCCATTAATTTCAGTGGACATTGGATTGGGGCCTTAAACTCTCTTGTACAGGGTTTCTAAAGAAGAAATAAACAGCCATTTGGCTTTTTCCACTTAAACAAAAATCCTTGAAGACTGCCATGGAGTGAAGTGCAGTTTCCCCTGAAGCTGTTTGTGTTGTGGATTTATTACCGTTACTTTATATCAGCTAGTTCCCTGGATTTGATGCATTAAAAGGCTGCCTGTTGAATAAGATTGCCTGTTTGGGTAGAAAAATAAAACTAGAGATGTGCTGCAGACAGTGCTTGGATAGGAATAAGAATGGCAGCTCATTAGGATTAGCAATGCAAAAAAGTCCCAGTTAATGAACAATGAAAACATTTTGGCAGTTACAGGTTTGATTATTGCAGGGTTGTTTCAGCTGTTGTAATTTAGGCGTCTAACGTGGCTGTCCATTAGCAACTCAGAATTTGATAGGTTTATTGTTCCATACACACATTAATTCCAAGCTGAGACTTGGCACATAAGTTCTTACCATGTGTGTATGTATGTGTAGAAGAGACTGAAATGGGAGCCGGGAGCCAAACTCGCTTAGGCCCCTTTGAAAATTCTTAGCAAAGGTCTTGCGAGATAATGGGAGTAGAGTGAAGGCTTCGTTTGACCCCCAGGCTTAAAGTTTCAAAAGTGACTAGAGATTTTGGGTGCCCAACTTGAGAAATATTAAAGGTCTGGTTTTCAGAAATTGCTGAGCACCTGCCCTCTGGAAAACCAGTTATCTCCAGTTGGGTACCCCAAATCACTAAACAATACAGCTGGTTTCAGTATATTTTAACTTAAAAAATGTAGTGACTTTGTTTTAATTTCAAACTTTGATGAGAACAGGAAAAAAGTCTAACAAAAATTTCTCCCATTTTTGGACTAGCTCTATTACTCCTGGAGCCAAATCTGAATATTTTGAGTTCATTGGGGCAGATAGGATTTGTCCTTTGCATGATGTTTGCATCATGTTGTGTTGCACAAGGAGTAGAGGGCAAGTTGTTGCCCATTACCTGCCCAGAAAGCCTCTATGTTCCCAGAGTATGAGTGAAAGGAGATAGTTGGCCACAGCCAACAACCGGGACTGTTTGTTCCAGGAGCCTACTCCAGAGCACAGGGAGGATGAGGCTGTCACTTAACTTGGGGGTCAGCAGCAGTATCTGATGCTAAACTTCCCTCACACTCGTCTGCTCAAAGGGCCAAATTCACCAGTAGTTTAAATTTATCGCAACTCCATTGAGGTCAATGAAATTGTGGTTATATATGCCAGTGAATGAATTTGTGCCCTAGTTTTAGTTAATGATGAGTGTGCAGCATTACTGGGAGTCCCCAGATGATGCTTTAGAAATGGTCTTCTGTTTACCTGAAAGTAAAGGAGTTAAATGTTGGAAAAATGCTAACTGTCAGTTGTGGTGCAATTCTTTATAGAGGATGGGCATATTGTAAGTAATATCTGGCCTGCCTGAGTATCTGTCTTTGACTGAAACCACTATCTTAGTTGGAGAGCTGTTCCCAATGAGCTATACCCAGGCAAGTAAACAGAATATTATTGGTGGGATTTTCAAAAGTGCTCAGCTTTGACCGACTACTACTCCTGCCAAAAACAATGAGAGCCTTACCACTGACTTCAGTGGAAGCAGAGTTAGGCCAACACTGAGCTTTTGAAAAGCTCACCTTGCCTGAACATTATGGGATGGCAAAGTTTGCACTGAGGTTCCACTGTGGTAAGTGTTCAGAAAACAAGATGCTTAATTGGAATTATTTCAATTTGGCCTAGGAATTGAGTTGCCAGTGTTGTGAGAATATATCTTCTAGTGTGTTCAGTTTATAGCTAGGTAAAAAGAGTAAGAATAGTGCAACAGGGTGGCTTGCCCATGGCTGGAGAGCCAGGGACTAAGCCAGGCCTGATTATAGGCTGAGACACTTGGGTTGAATCAAGGAGGTTGCATTTAAGGAGGGGGGGAAGCCCAGAAAACTGCAGCTAGGTCTGTAGCTGCTGCAGGGAGCAAGAAGGCTTGTGTAGGGCCCTGAGTCAGCAAAAAAAAAAAAAAAAGCTGAAGAAATAGGAAAGAGTGGGAGAAAGCTGTCCAGGCAGGAAGGCCTTGGAGAAACTGGAAATGGGATGAAGAGTGTGTGAGTTTGTATTTTAGGTTAATTACGACTTCTTGGGGCCCAGGAGCCAGTATGTATCAGAGGAGTAAATAAATAGGATCCTTTGTGGGATTGTTTGAACGGAGAGTTCTAAAAGGGCCCTGAAAAGGGGGGACAGACCGGGTACTGCAGTGAGCTCTGGCCATGAGGGGGCTCTTGGGTGGTGGTGGCTGCACAATATTACAATAGCTTTCCTCGTCCTTTTTTGGATTTTGTTCCTTTCTGGTTTTGGCTGAAACAGAAGAGTGCAGAAGTGAGCAAAACACAAAGTAAAGTTACTTGTAAGTATAGTAGGGTCCGGATTCAACTTGAATTAGTAGTGAAGATTCATCCCGGCTTTTTCTTCCAAAACTGAGTCAAATAATTTACAATGTCTTAGCAACATCACAACTCACTTCCTAGGATTCAGTGCAGGTAGGTTGAAGATGTTACTTATCCTGGCACCAAGATGCTAGTAGTTGGAAGTGAAGGGTGAAAGTTGACCAACATTAGCATATAGTGGATAAAGCTTTTAATGTCCTAGAAATACCATCAAGGGAAGTTCCATGAGCTGTTACCTCCAGCATCAGCTGATATTTATTCCCGGTGCCTCTGTCAGAATTATTCCACCCTTCACAGAATGGGCAAAGTACTCCCCAAATTTATATCTCAACCAAAGTGACTTCAGTAGAATTCAGGAAAATTCACTTGCTTCTTCAGCTCTCCCCCCTACAATTGTTATTTGTTCTTCTTTTCAACTCTTTCTCAGCAACTTGGAAATGGTTCAGACTCTGCTTTGCACAACTCTTTCTAACTGGACTGAGCATGGTCTTTCTAAGTGCTGTAGAAACAACCCTCCCAGGAGCTTACCTTCCCTGTGCAGCAGATGGTGCAGATAACCTGGCCTACATTTCCATGATCAATGAGCATCTCAAGAAGGTGCCAGATTGTCTGCCTTGTGATAGTCCTGATTAGCTGTAGAGAGTGATGCTTCCTGACAATTAAGGTAGGTTAAGCACATGTGCATAGTCTTGCTTAGAAAATGGTCCAAGGATTTAATCTGTGGGGTTTTCCCACTGCTGTGAAATTATCAATGAAAATAGTCACTCAACTTTGTATTTGGAAAAGCTGCATGTGTATGTGCATCTTTCTACTGAGAGGTTAATTTCAGTTGTAAGAACCTCTGTAGGAGGAGTTGCAACCGACTGTTGCTACCTCCATCCCCACTGCCCCTACATTTCATTTACTATAAAGATGGCTAATTATTTTTCATGCACAGACTGTACGCTAGAGCTGGTTGGAGAGGGACTATTTTGCAAACAAAAGCAATCACTTCAGTTTGCTATGGCTTGTGGTATTGTGCCCTTAAATATCTTACAGGCTGCCGAGTGCCCTCAACTCCCATTTGAGTCTCTAGGAATTAGCGCTCAGCATTTTGCAGGATCAATCCCTTTTTGTTTTCTTTTGGACACCCACTGGGGAATCAGAAAAATGTGAATGAATTCTGAGCTTCACTAATGCTAACATGAATGAGTATTCGCCAGTGAATGCATACCAGAAATATGGCTTTCAGTGGTCATTACTGTTGTTCTAATTACATTAGAACCTAGAAGCCCCAATCTCATTAAGATTTTCATTGTGCAAGGCACTGTGCAAACACATAAAAAGAGACAGACTAAGTCCTTTAGAACAGAGGCTATGGTACAGAGAGGGGAAATGACTTGTGTAAGGTCATTTAGCTGGTTGGTGGCAGAGCCAGGATAAGAACCCAGGTCTCTTGGCCTGATTCCCAGTCCAGTGCCCCACCCACTCAACCACACTGCCTCTTCTACTCTAACGTCTCAGCCATTCAATTGGGTGCCAAAACGCTACCATATGCCTTAAATTACTAGCCATGCAAAGATAATGAATAGTAAATAGTCCCATCTTTTCCCCTGACCCGGTCATGTTCCCATTTAACTTGTCCCTTCATATGAAGACCCTGCCTATGAAGCCCAAATATAACAGATAATTTTCTACAAGTTATGGCTATAATGGATGAGGTTTCTCACCATTAGACAAGTGGCACATACTCTTTGCACTCTTACCTTCACACTGGTGTTTTAGGACTTAGAGTACAACCATAGATATGATATGCCTGTCAGCTTCATGAACTCACTTTGGATGTCACTTAAACACTTTGCTCACTGAACAGTGTAAAATTGAAAGCTTGTGCTATATTTCTACTTATGGATGAAGGCCTGGAACATTTTCACTTTATGCATAGTGTGGTCAAATGCAGAAGTAAACAGTTTGATGTATTCCCCTGTATTGTTAGCTGGTTCATTTAATAGAATCATAGACTCATAGACTTTAAGGTCAGAAGGGACCATTATGATCATCTAGTCCAGGGGCGGCAACCTATGGCACGCGTGCCAAAGACGGCATGCGAGCCGATTTTTAATGGCACTCTGCTGCCTGCTGGAGCAGTGGGTGTGCCATTAAAAATCCTGCCCGGCCCGGCCTGCTCTTCTCCCCCCCTCCGCTCCTCCCGCAGGGGCAGGGGGCAGAAGCATAGGCATGCGAATGGGGTGTGCCCAGGCACACCCTGATGCAGGGGTGGGCAAATGGCCCCACTCTCCTGGCGCGGCAAGCCACGGGGTCCGCACTCCCTGGCCGGAGTGCCCGGCCGAGCGCAGCAAGCTGCCGGCCCCTCCCCCGCCTTTCCCCCTGCCCTGGAGACATACCGCCGTGCGCGCAGCGCTCTGGTGGCCGGGACTGTGCGCTCCTGCAGGGCAGTGTTTGGCTCCGCGGGGAGGCAGACACGCTCCCCCCTCCCCTGGAGCCATGCCTCCGCACGTGCAGTGCTCTGAGGGGCAGAGCTGCGCGCTCCTGCAGGGCAGCATGTCTGGCTCTGCGCGGAGCAGAACATGCTGCTAGGAGCCTCATGGTAAGGGGTCCGGGGCCTGGGGGGTTGGATAAGGGGTGGGGACAGTCAGGGGACAGGGAGCAGGGTGGGTTGGATGGGGATGGGATCCCGGGTAGGGTGGTTAGGGGCGGAGGGTCTCTGGAGGGGGCAGTCAGGGAGCAGGGGGGGTTGGATGGGGCATGGGAGTCCCGGGGTCTGTAGAGAAGACGCGGGGGCAGGGCCTTGGGGGGGGTGGAATAGGGGCATATCCCCCAGCCCTCTGCCCTGACCCCCCCTCACACACCCTCCAGCCCTCTGCCCTGAGCCCTGACCCCCCCTCACATACACTCAGCCCTCTGCCCTGAGCTCCGCAGCTCTGCACACCCCCCAGGCCCATGCCGTAATCCCTGTGCCCCGCACACACCCCAGGCCCCTGCTCTGAGCCCTGTACCCCCCTCATACACACCCAGCCCTCTGCTTGATCCCTTCACCCCCCCTCCCCCACGACCCCAGCCCTGACTCTGGCATCCCCACACATACCCAGCCCCCCCTGCCCTGACACCTGCACCTCCCTCACATGCCCCCAGCCCTCTGCCCTGACTCTTGCACCCCCCCACATACTCAGCTCCCCACCCCCCATGCACGCCCCCACATCCTGACTCTTGCACCCCCCACATCCCCATCCCCACCCTGAGCACCAAATGGGAGCTCCTGCACACACACACACACACACACACACACACACACACACACACACACACACACACACATTCCCACCTGTACCCCTCGCACCAAATGGGAGCTGCCCAGGTAAGTGCCCCACACCCAAACCTCCTGCCCCAACCCTGAGCCCCCTCCCTCATTCTATCTCCTGGCCAGACCCTTCACCCCCAGCCCTGTGCACAGTGCACTCCCGCCCTCAGCTAAGTGCAGAGAGAGGAAGAGAATGGGCCAGAACCAGGGAGAAGGTAGGTACCCACTGTATGTGGGCAGGGCCAAGACCCCAGACCAACAGCAGGCTGAGTGGGTCCGGCAGCCAGGATCCCAGCTGGCAGGAGCCGGCGGATGGAACCCCTGAGTGGCAGTGGGCTGAGCCACTCAGCCCACTGCCAGTCTGGGGTCCTGGCCACCAGCCCCGCACAGCCTGCTACCGGTCTGAGGTTCTGGCTGCCAGACCCTTGCCAGCCGGGGTCCTGGCTGCAGGCCCCGCTCAGCCCGCTGCCGGCCTACGTGAACAGAACCCCAGACCAGCAGTGGGCTGAGCAGGCCGGCGGCATAAGATCAACCTTTTTTTATTTAATTTTAAATGAAGCTTCTTAAACATTTTGAAAACCTTGTTTATTTTACAATACAGCACTAGTTTAGTTATATAATATATAGACTTCTAGAGAGAGACCATCTAACAAACATTAAAATGTATTACTGGCATGTGAAACCTTAAATTCGAGTGTATAAATGAAGACTCGTCACACCACTTCTGAAAGGTTGCCGACCCCTGATCTAGTCTGACCTCCTGCACAATGCAGGCCGCAGAATCTCACCCATCCATTCCTGTATCAAACCTGTGCCTGAGCCATTGAAGTCCTCAAATCATGGTTTAAAGATTTCCTCTCTTGGTGTGGAATTTTCATACAGCAGCACTGATGTCACTGTAGTTGAAGATAGGTTTACTATATTTTAAGTGTCCAAAAAGAGGACACTCCACAGGGCCCTGGCCCCGCCCCTTCCCCGGCCCCAGCCCCGTCCCTTCCTCAACGTCCCTGCCCCAACTCCGCCCCCTCCCCTGAACACTTCGCCCCCCTGCTCCTCCTCCTCCCCTGCTTCCCGCGAACATTTGATTCATGGGAAGCCTGAAGCAGGCAGGCTGCAGGTAAGCTGGGGCTGGAGCTGGGGTTTGGGGGGGGCGCGAGGAGGCGCGGGCCAGTCTGGCCCCCCTGGCTGAGCGGCTCCCTCCGGCGGCTGGGCCCGGCCAAGAGGCTCTGGCCCCAGCGTCTCCGGCCGGCTCGGCTCGGGCCCTAGGGCGCCGGCCCCGGCCCTGGGCGAGCGGCGCCAGCCGGCGGTCGAGCAGCCCCGGTCCCAGTGGCTCCAGCCAGCTCAGCTCGGACCCCAGTTCCGGCCGAGCAGCTCTGGCCCGGCCCTGAGAGAGCGGCGCCGGCCGGCGGCTGAGCAGCCCCGGTCCTAGCGGCTCTGGCCGGCTTGGGCCCCGGTTCCGGCTGAGCAGCTCCGCCCCGGCCGTGGCCCCAGCCCTGGCCCCGGCCCTGGCAGAGCGACCGGCCCCAGCCGGCAGCCTAGCACCCGCCGGCCCCAGCAGCTCCGGCCCCAGCGGCTCTAGCCCGGACCCAAGCCCCACGACTCCTCCCTCCCTATTTTCCCGGACATTTCCGACTTTTTGGAATTTCCTCCCGGACGGGGATTTGAGAACCAAAAAGCCGGACATGTCTGGTAAAATCCTGACGTATGGTAACCCTAGTTGAAGATGTGTAACTAAAGGAAGAATTGGGCCCATTAAATTAGTGAGATCATGATGTGACGGGTTTCCCTTAGGGCACCACTTGGAACTTGGGTACCACTGAGCCCACCTGA
The DNA here is from genome assembly GCF_011386835.1 of Chrysemys picta bellii. NCBI lineage: Eukaryota > Metazoa > Chordata > Testudines > Emydidae > Chrysemys > Chrysemys picta. Next base: position 1,515,038 of record NW_027052709.1, read on the forward strand.
CCCACCAGCCTGGGCTCCCTTCACACTGTATTGCTGAGCAAGCCATCCAAGCTCTCTCTCAGGCTTCAGACTGCACTTTACCAGCACACATACAAGTAGGGACACGCCCAGCTGCAGCTTTACACATAGATGCTGAGATCAGCTCTGCATGGAAAGACTCAACCAAGGAATTGTCCAGAACTCAAGTGCATGCCTCCCTCTAAAGGGTAGACCCAAAATTGTACCGTCTTGCGCTGCACAGAGAATTGTATGGCGTAAGCTCATGAAATTCACCCTCTCCTTCAATGTGGAGAGAGATATGCGACAGCTTTTTGCCCCCCAGTTATGAATTCCACACACTGGCTTTTAGACAAAACAATAACAAGTTTATAAACTACAAAGGATAGATTAAGTGATTATAAGGGATAGCAAACAGATCAAAGCAGATTACCTAGCAAATGAAACAAACTCGCAAGCTAAGCTTAATATACTAAAGAAACTGGTTATAACGAGAAAATTCTCACCCTAAATATTGTTTTAGGCAGATTGCAGAGGTTCTTAAAGGCCAGCTGTACTTGCTTGCAGCTTAAAACCCCAGGTATTTCTTTCACAGACCAGACTCCCTCTAGTCTGGGTTCAATCCTTTCTTCCCCAGTTCAGTCTTAGATGTTTACAGCAGTCCTCTTGGACTTATAGCACATCTTAGATATGCTATAATCATATTATAACAATATTTCTCCAAAGAATATGGGGCATAGTGGGGTAGGATTCTGATAAGTACTCAGCATTGGCCTAACTCTATTCCCACTGAAGTCAGTGCCAACCTTAGGGCCGGATTTTCAAAAAAACTCAGGACCCGTCATTGGGACCAGATCTTTCTAAAGAGCTGAGCTTCTGTTTGCTCGATCTGCTGAGCTCTTCTGAAGCGCTGGCCATAAATGTGACAGTGGGAGCTGTTAAGTGCTCTTTTGCCAACCTGGGTCTCTGAACATCTGCCTCCAGTTGTGGGTGCTGAGCACTTACTAGTCTGGTCTTTCTTGCCTAATCATTGCACAACTTTGTATACTAGTGGTGATTGTCAGCATTATGTTTTGTTACCATTATTGCATGCATCTCCATTTTGGAAAGAATAACATACAAGCAACATCTTATTTGAAAGGCTTTTATTTCAACGCTGGATGTTGGTTGTAAATTTCTAGCTGTGGTTGCTACATCGGCATATGTGTCCATGCCCTGGTAATGATTTAAATAGTTCTATCAGATTTATTTTGTTGCCCAAAGTAAGTGTATTTAGATAAAGGATGACTGTTGAAACAAATAATCACATTTAGTAGATATGCTAATTAATATCTAACAGCTATTTTTTTCATGCTATTAACTGCAGAAACACTTTGCTGTTTTAATGTATTTAATCAAATCACACCTTCATTTCTTTGGCAAATTATTCCAAACATAGTAGTTAAATTACTGAGTAAATGTTCTGCTACGGAATATGATGAAATTCAATGAAAATGTAACAACTGTTCTATTGAATCTAATTTAGGTGCTTATTTCAAGCACTTCATTTAATGTGTTAGCAAAATAAATTGTTTGTAATTGTAAACAGCAATATCACAGTGTGGGCTACTGAATTAGCAAGGGGATGTACGCAATGACTGTGAAGATGTAGCAGGTTGGTATTAAAGAGACAGCACCATCTTGAAATCTTGTCTTTTTAAAAAAAATAATCAAATAATTTCTTCATCCCCATCATAGTAAATCCCAAATGGATGTAGTCTCCTTGCAGATTGAGTGCCTCCCGGACCTATCTCTAGCTAGCTCCTTAAGATGGTTTGGCTGCCACCTGAAGGTTTTGGCAGCCACATGATCAGTGGCCAAGTAGCCGCATTCCTTGGTGTAAACACTCTTCGTAATTTGTTGGTCTTACGTACCAAGAAAGCCACCAAATGTGAGCCAGTGCTTACGGAGATGGTCGGTGGATTCAGCTATGAATATCCTCGTAACTGATCATATCCTGCCACTTGCTATGGAGTAGCTGACGAAGGCAACAAGAATAAAAAATATCAATCCAGTGCTCTTCAGCTTTCCTCAGCACCCATCTTTCCCTGCTGTATAATAGGGTTGGCACAGCTGTGGTTCCATTGAGTGCAACTTCATAGTAAGCTTGATGTCCCAACAACTCCAGAGAGACCACTGAAGGGCCCAAAACATGGTGGCAGCTACTGCTATATATGTGTGTCCACATCTTTCGAACATTCTCCAGCATGGTCTATGATGCTTCCCCAGTGTTTCATAGTTGCCATCTGCTCAATATCCTCTTGGTACAGGCTAATATTCAACTGGTTATAACCTAAAGTTGGAGGCTTGAGACTGAGTATGCCGATGACTTTGACTTGTAGGCTCAGTTTTGTGAACTGCTGCAGCTGATGACCAATTGGGTCAGACCAATGCATGCTGCTTCTTTCCTGGATGTTAGTCTGGGCAAAACAAAATCCCTGGCCATACTATCAAGTAGTTTCCACTTTTAGATTACAACCACCATTGTCAAATAATTTAAAGTACTATATCTGCCCCTGAATGTCCCCAGACAATTTTTGTGGGTTTAGTTACCTTTTTTTTTAAAGGGACTTTTTTTCCTCTTACTGTGTCTATATGAACCTCTCTTCAAACAATTGCAAGTGGCCAACAAATGCCATAGTCCATGTGGTATATTGTACATTAAAATGAGTATATACAATATTTCAGACTGGCTGTGTGAAATATAAATTTATAGGCCAATATTTTCAAAAGTGACTAGTGATTTTGTGATACATTAATTGTTGGGGGCCCAACTTGAGACACCTCAAAGGGGTCAGATTTTCAGAGGTGGTGAGTTCCTACCATCTGGAAAATGAGGCCCTGCTAAGGTTTAACAAACTGGGCATCCAAAATCACTACTCACCAGTGAAAATAGCTGTAATTTTTATATCTCTGCTCTGTTCCCTAAGGATTATTAAGAGCAACATTGTGACAGTGGATCTGTCTAAACACAACTGACCAATAGCATCAGGAATTCTAAAGGTTTGGAATGTCAGGTCGCTCTCATTAAGTATGCTTATGTTCCGATTCACATACAAAATTTAACCAAGTACCTTCTTGATGCGAGAATCTTATGAGAATAGGTTTCCTTGTGGGATTTCCTCATTTTGGCCAATTCTTAAAAAAACAAAAAACAGACTCACTCCCCACAAAGCAACATCTGTTAATGGTATTTCTGTGTCTTGGGTTTTGGACAGCAATGGGAAGTTCAGAGCTGTGTAAAAATCGAAAAGACAATTAATCCAAAGAGATTAGGATTTGGTTTGAATGGGCTGAATGAGTTAATCTGTGTCTATGATAGTTTATATTAAGTGTGCGTTACTTCATCCCATCTCCTCCATTTTTTGTATAGCCAGTTCAGATTTACAGCAGTAGTTTCCAGGTACATGAAGATTAAAGGCCTGTAGTAGGTTTGGGCCGAGGTTCGGCCCTCAGCGGGGCTGTGTGGTATCCCACTGCCTCGCTCTGGTCCGGCGGCAGTCGGGGACCGCAGACCCACAGTTAGGGGCTCAGGCCCGTAAGCAGGGGCTGAGCCAAGAGGTCCGAACACAGGCCCTTAAGTAAGGGCTGAGGCAAAGTCTATAGCAGCCCAGGCCTTAAGTCAGAGCAGGGCAGTAATCAAATAGTTTATCAGAGGCCCAGGTCCCTAAGCAGGGGCTGGGTCTGTTTGTAGTAGCCCAGGCCCTGGATCAGGGCAGGGCAGCAAGCAAATAGTCAATCGGCGGCCCAGGCCCTTAAGCAGGGGCTGGGTCAGTAGCAAACAGTCAATCAGCGGCCCAGGCCTTTAAGCAGGGGCTGGGTCAGTTTGTGGCAGCCCAGGCCCTAGGTCATGGCAGGGCAGCAAGCAAATAGTCACCTAGGTACCCAGCCTCTCTAGGCCAGGGGAAACAGGGGGAGTCTGCCACCCAAGGAGTGGTGGCAGGGGGGACGCAGGCCCTCCCACTTCACTGCATCCCAGCCCGGGGCCCTAGCAGCGGCGGAAACCCGCTGCTGTCAGTGGGGATCCTGGCCGCAACACACTGACATTGGCTCTGGCAGTGCAGCAGCCAGACTGGGGTTGACTGCCCCCGGGCTACTTCCACTCTCCCCCTCGTATGGTACCTGGGCCATCTTAGTGTGGTCGGTGCTCTCCACCAGCATTGGCTCCTCTGGGTAGGTAGCGAAGGGCAGGCTCGGCTCCTCCTCGGGGTAGTTGGCATGGGGCAGGCTCAGCTCCTCCTCGGGGTAGCTGGCACGGGGCAGGCTTGGCCAGTCCTCCTCGGGGTACCTGGCACTGGGCAGGCTTGGCCAGTCCTCCTCAGGGTACCAGGCGAGAGGTAGGCTCGATCGGCCCGGTGCGTCAGCAGGCCGGTCGTGGCCTGCGGCTGTTTCCAAAGCAGGAGCTCGGCCACGGATGTCTGCTCTCTCCGCCGGCCTGGCCTCCACTGAGCTCTGCAGGCGGGCTTTTATACTTCCGGGTCGGGGCCGTGACCTTGGAGGGGCGGCCGCCGGACCCGGTGGCTCCGCCCACGTTGGTATTAGGGGAGGTTCGGCCCTCAGCGGGGCTGTGGGGTATCCCACCGCCTCGCTACAAGGCCAAATTGTCCCCATGCAAGGGAATTTACAGTAAGGAGTGGTGGAATGAGTGCAATAGCGGGCAAAAGGGCGCATGTCCCCTATACAACCCTCAAATTGAATATAGCATGCATATCCCCATGTGTGCTTGCATAGAGAGAGAGGCAGAGTCAACCTTTGGAAAAACGAGCAAAACCAGTGGCGCTAGCCTGGAGATCACATGGTCTGCCTTTGTTAACAGCTTCTGCACGGACCCCCTTCCCTTACACATCTTTGCAAGGTTAAGTCACCATCTTGCTGTAAAAGTAGAATCTCTAGAATCCATGAAATTCACATTAAATGTTAATTTTATGGGTAACATAGTAGTTATACATTGTTTGAAACACTTCTTGTGTAGAAAAATTAGAATTAAAACACAGCTTGCTTTGATGAATTTATGCTCCTAACAAGGTTACTAGTGAAGTTTGGTTCCAGTTCTCCTGCCCCACCCGCATGCATTTTATGGGAAGAACAAACAAACAAAATCCCTTGCTTTTAATCAGTCACAATGGGTCCTAAAGCCTCAGCCCTTCCTCCTGGGAGTAGTCCTCAATTCAGGCAAACAGTCACACTGAAGTTATGAGTGTGGGATTGGAACTGAGGGGTTCAATTTTGCAAGTTTACTACAAAATCCCCCAACCAATTGCACAGTTCCAGGAAGTGAAGGGAGACTGGTGGTGATTAAGAGGGAGTCAACAGTGCAAATATTGTGAAATGTTTTAAATTTCACTGCAAATAATTTTAAAGGACGAAAGGTCCCGCCGCCGCCGCCGCCCCCATTTGTATATAGTCACTGTTGGTAAATTATATTTCTTTATTAAAACTCAGTTTTCTGATCAAAGACAACCCTTGCTTTGAAAGCTCCCTTTATGATGAGTAGATGGAATGGATGCGGCTCTTCCTTGGGAAGCAGCAAACTTTTACTTAAATCGCAAACCTGGCTTCTAGTCTCAGCCTTGCCTCTAGTCAGCACCCCCACTGTACAAATTGTTTCAGCACCCCTGAGGTGTGGCCTCTCGGGTAACAGGGAGCAAAATAAGTTAAAGGGATGTAATAGTATCAGCCCAGCCAGTGAATGTCAGACTTGCAGGTTAGGGAGTGTGCTGACTGGTAAAGGAGCAGATTTAAGGAACCATGAATGTGGGATTTGTCAGAGTATAGACCGATTGGGCCTGTTCCTCAGCTGCTTTATGCCACTTTGATGGCACAGAGTGGTCCTAAAACTAGTATAGTTGATCCTGAAGGATCACTTCAATATCCCAAGGATTCTCAGGTGGTGCAGAGCCAGAATAGCATCTCCTGCATCCTCATCTCCCTGGGGGAGGCCACCACAGGTGGCATATCCAGGGCTCCCTTGTGCTCAATGGTCCCCCAGATGCCATGACAGTTCCTTGAGAGGCCAAAGGTGACTGGTGTAAGTTAACTGAGAGAAGCCTGAGAGATGCTTTATGTCAGAGGACTGGTTTGGTGCCTAGCAGCTCCAAGACTGGGGGAATGCAGGTGATGCATTGTGCACTCCTCACCCACAGCTGAGGGTCAGGACAATGGGCGTGGTTCTTCTGCCGTGTGTACCAGTTTAACAGTAGTGAGCAGGAAGCGAGGACCTATGTTTGGAGAGATCCCTTCTTAGTAGTCTGTCTGGAGGAACAATCATGTAACCCATGGAGGCAGAGTGTAGTGGCTGAGCTATTTAAAAGGCATAAGAGTCTGTTACCTCCTTCAAGCTAATGGACACGGTCCTTTAGTTCAGGAAGTAAAGTTTCGTGCTTTTATAACCAGAGGTCCTGGGTCCAATCCCTGCGGATGACCCAGCCAACTTGGGCTACAGCCAGCTTCCAGGTACCTCACCCAGTCTCTCATCTTTAGTGTTAATCAGACAAGAATCTACTTCTGATTTTCATGCCTGTATATCCTGGTATCACAGGCTGGGAAAAATCCCTTTTGCTGACATGTCTATCTCGAAAGTTCCAGTACAGAGCAGATGGACAGTCCTTGCCTGTAGTAAACAGTGAACTTGGTGAGACCAAGTGTAATGTCTATTGTATAATGCAGTGCAGATTTCCAGAGATGGGAACTCCTGGAAAAGACAGTCTTGTATTAGGCAACCTATGTAAAGGACTGAGGTGAGAAGCAGCAAGTTCTAAGAACATCAGTATTGCCTACGGTAACCATTGTAAGACCGGATCAAATGGAGCTTGCTGCTTATTTTCGTGGAAATAGTACAGCTTCTTGCTACAGAAGGCAATCTCCATCTGCTGATTGAGCTATAATCCCTCCTGCGTGGCTTGGGGGAGGGGTTATGTTGTTGTATCCTGACTAACTCTTCCAAAAGTGCAGCATGCCTATGACAAAACTGCAAATGAGGGAAGTGTTTGGCAGCAAACGCCATCTGACCTTTTCCCAAAGTTTTTAGTGCAGTGCTGACAGGAGTAAAAAATAGCTCCCATTTATTTTGGTCTGTAAAGTGAGAAGATTGAGCTCTGAATACATTGCAGATGTGTTGAGTAAGGAGGTGCCGCTTTTAGAATCATGTTTCTGAATATAATTATACTTTGAGTCTCAGGCTTCCTGAACTAGCTTCTGTAATTGCATAATGCTGTTCTAGAAAATCCCATCTCAGCACAATGTGTTGCTGGCTGCTCGTGAGTAAAGGTTGCACTTATCTCTTAAATTAATTCTGCTTTGATTGTGGACCTCTCCTGTATTTCTAGCAAATGAATGTTCAACAGAAAAGCTCATTTTAAGTGAGTCTTGGGCTAAAAATATATCAACAGAAAGCAAACTTCAGGTTAGTAATTATGAATTTTCACTGGAAATATGATTTTAAGTGTCATGCTCTACAAGAAATAGATTACCCGTCCAGACAAAGATCACATGATCATTAACAGGTGTGTTGTGAGCAAGACACGAGAAGTCATTCTTCCACTCTACTCTGCGCTGGTTAGGCCTCAACTGGAGTATTGTGTCCAGTTCTGGGCACCGCATTTCAAGAAAGATGTGGAGAAATTGGAGGGTCCAGAAAAGAGCAACAAGAATGATTAAAGGTCTTGAGAACATGACCTATGAAGGAAGGCTGAAAGAATTGGGTTTGTTTAGTTTGGAAAAGAGAAGACTGAGAGGAGACATGATAGCAGTCTTCAGGTATCTAAAAGGGTGTCATAAGGAGGAGGGAGAAAACTTGTTCACCTTAGCCTCTAAGGATAGAACAAGAAGCAATGGGCTTAAACTGCAGCAAGGGAGGTTTAGGTTGGACATTAGGAAAAAGTTCCTAACTGTCAGGGTGGTTAAACACCGGAATAAATTGCCTAGGGAGGTTGTGGAATCTCCATCTCTGGAGATATTTAAGAGTAGGTTAGATAAATGTCTATCAGGGATGGTCTAGACAGTATTTGGTCCTGCCATGAGGGCAGGGGACTGGACTCGATGACCTCTCGAGGTCCTTCCAGCCCTAGAATCTATGAATCTATGAATCTGTATGTCCAATCAAGACACGGTAAGATTGCTCCTGGCCAGAGTAGTTTATACACTAAATAGATCAGACAAAGGGCATGTCTACATTGCCTTTTCAAATAGGACTACATTAATGTGAAGTAAGAACCTTTAAGTTTGTGCTAGCAGCATCCACACAGGGGAGATAAAGCACAGCACTTCAGTGCGCAATGCTGTTCACATCTGGTAGTCCATGTGGGGCAGTGTAGACATGTCCAACGAATGGGAGAAAAGATGATGTTACTCCTTTTTAAAGATTCAAAACTGATGCACAGAGTGTAAGTGATTTGCCCAAGTTAACTCAGTAAACTGAACCCAGATCTCTTGAGTCCCAATCTTATGCCTTACCCACAAAACCATCCTTTAATACCGCAGTACATTCTATACCCTGATATATATGTCTTCAAGCATTGCCAATAGCTCACTGATGCAATATCAGACTTACATACATTTGTTACGTTCCTACTAGACATGAGCAGTAACAAGAGCAGCCAGCAGTATTTTACACACGACAAAAAAAATGGGAGTTAGGAAATTTCAAACATGGCATACACTTTAAAAAGGAAACCATAAAACCTGGTTGTCAGCCATTGACCTTCTTATCACACCATATGGGTAGTAGATCTTGCACTGCTCAATTCCATTATAAATGTTATGAATCCAAACTGAATTGAGATGTACTGATATTGGCCCAGCAAGAAAATTGCTCATTCATTCTCTGTAACTCTTTGTCATAGTGTGTGAAAAGCACTAGATAAATTGCCAACAATAAAGTACAATGCAATCCAAAAAAAAAAAAAGTGGGCTGATGGAAAGCAAATCAGATTGCAAATGGAAACTGTACTATGTTAGAAAAAGGCATCCAATCACATTGCAATAGTTCAGTGCTGCCCAATCTGGTACACCTGACTGCAGAGTCAGTTATTTAGCAAAGCAGCTAGTATGGACTCTTCTGTATACTGTAGTGCAGTGGTTCCCAAACTTGTTCCGCCGCTTGTGCAGGGAAAGCCCCTGGTGGGCCAGGCCGGTTTGTTTACCTGCCGCATCGGCAGGTTCGGCTGATCGCAGCTCCCAGTGACCACAGTTGACTCTCCAATGGGAGCTGCTGGAAGTGGTGGCCAGTCTCCAGGCCAATGGGAGCTGCTGGAAGCGGTGGCCAGTGCATCCCTTAGCCCACGCCACTTCCAGCAGCTCCCATTGGCCTGGAGCAGCGAACCACGGCAACTGGGAGCCACGATCGGCTGAACCTGTGGACGCAGCAGGTAAACAAACTATCCTGGCCCACCAGCAGCTTTCCCTGCACAAGCAGCGGAACAAGTTTGGGAACCCCTGCTGTAGTGAAACCAGCAAAGCTCCTGGAAGCTGAACAATGAATTGTTATTTTCCATGGCATCTGTTTTAGTGTCCTACTGAGTCCTTCCTTAGTCACACAGGACTGTTTTTTTTAAGGGGGGGTCCTTTATAGTTCATTAGATGTTTTTATGATCAACACATATAATGTCTTAAACACGTAAATCATACAAGATGTGCCATTAAGAAAAAGAGCTGAAGGTAGAAATGTGCGGTTATGTAAGTACACAAAAACAAGGGGACACTCGATGAGAAATTAAAAGGCCATGGGTGACCATGAAGATGTTGTAGAGACTACCAGTTTCTATTTCCTGGTATGAGTGGATGTATGTAAAGTGGCCATTAGAGCTGCTCAGAAGAAATTCTCCATCTCTCTTTCTGTTATTTCAAACACTTTGACCAATTATACTGCTCTACAGCCAAAATGCTTCTGAAATAAATGTAGTCAAACTTTACTAATTCTGGGTCACTGAGAACGAAAATGATGCTTAAAATTGTTGATTGGCTCTAGTTTTCAAGATATGCTATTGGGTCAGTATATACGACCCTTGACTTGGGAATGGCGGAGGATAAGTGAGTTATAAAGGGAAGGGATCTCAATTTAAACCAGAAATGACTAAAATACATCTTTGACTGGATCTATGAATAAATCTATGACTGGGTTTGGACAGTACTTGCTTTTTAGGCAAAACAATGAATGATGCAATCTGAAGCTGGTATTGCGTCATACATGATCTGAATTGCATCATGTTATTCCTAGAAGTCACGGATGATACAATCATAATGAAGCTTACATCACTCTGCTGAACAAATTGCCCTATATCAGCTCTAGAAATCATACAGTGTCGTGCTCTCTTATTTGTCAGTGTTTGATTTTGCAAAGGGACACATTTCTGTTTAGCCAAAGCGAGCAGAGATGTCTCGTACTTGTGTGAACAGTGCAGATAACTTCTGCTATGTTTGTGGTGAAGTGACTTTTGCATCACAAAAGCGCAGTATAACCACTATGGTTAAGAAAGCCTATCACCTTTATTTTGGCTGCAAAATTGGAGATCAGGACAAGAGGTGGGCCCCACACATATGCTGCAACACTTGTGCAACAAATCTTCGCCAGTGGTTGAACAGGAAAAGGATATCTATGCCTTTTGCAGTGCCAATGATTTGTTGAGAGCCAACAGATCATACCAGCAATTGTTACTTCTGCATGGTGTCTCCAGTTGGGAAAGGTGTGTCAAAGAAGAAAAAGTGGACTGTGCATTATCCAAACATTCCATCAGCTATACGCCCAGTACACCACGGAGAAGGACTGCCGGTTCCTGATGCACCAGAATCATTCTCACTTGAGTCAGACGAGGAAGAGGAAGAGGATGAAACTTCTGGTCCTGAACCATCAATGTCACAGGACCCACATTTTCTCCCATTCTCCTCCTCTGAACCACACCTCATAACACAAGGTGAACTGAATGACCTTGTCAGGGATTTAGAACTACCCAAGAGTAAGGCAGAGCTGTTGGGCTCCAGACTACAGCAGTGGAATCTCCTGGCAGGTGATGTTAGGGTTTCCATGTTCCGTGACCGTCAAAAGGATCTTGTCCCATTCTTCTTCATGGAAGGTGATCTTGTAGCCTGCAACAACATCGATGGTGTGATGGCAGCCCTCAACATCGTTCATGATCCAGATGAGTGGAGACTGTTCATTGATTCATCGAAGACGAGTCTTAAAGCTGTTTTACTGCATAATGGCAATGTTTTGCCATCAATTCCAGTTGGTCATGCAGTCCGTATGAAGGAAACCCATGACAACATGAAACAACTTTTGAGGTGCATAAACTATGACCAACATCAGTGGCAGCTTTGTGGCAATTTGAAGGTTGTTGCTCTCTTGCTTGGTCTGCAGACTGGATACACAAAGTACTGCTGTTTTCTCTGCGAATGGGATAGTTGTGCAAGAGATCCCCACTACATCAAGAAAGATTGGCCACTCCAACATTCATTGGAGCCTGAGAGGAAAAGTGTTCAGCATCCACCACTTGTTGAATCAAGGAAGATTTTGTTACCACCCTTACACATCAAGCTGGGTCTGATGAAGATCTTTGTCAACGCCATTGACAAAACACAAGCAGCTTTCAAGTACCTCTGTGGAAAATTTCCAAGGTTAAGTGAAACTAAGATAAAGGAAGGTGTCTTTGTTGGTCCTCAGATTCGTGAACTTCTTCGAGATGTTGCATTTGACCATGCACTGTGTGGCAAGGAAAAGACGGCATGGAAAGCCTTCCAGTTAGTGGCAATAAATTTTCTCGGAAACAACAAGGCAGACAACTACAGGTTGTTGGTGGAAAACCTCCTCAAGGCATACAAAAGCCTTGGTTGCAACATGTCACTAAAGATACATTTTTTGCACTCTCATCTAGATTTTTTTCCACCGAACTGTGGAGCAGTGAGCGACGAGCACAGCGAGCAATTTCACCAGGACATTGCAACAATGGAGAAACACTATCAGGGCAAATGGAGCCCATCAGTGCTTGCAGACTATTGCTGGACAGTGACCAGAGATGCTCCATTTAATGAATACAAGAGACAAGCCAAGAAGCGCCGAGTAGACACTAAATAGGACTGAACTATGTACATAATAGTTTTTTGCCTTTTGTTTCATAATAAATTTGATTTATATAACCCTTTTGCTGATTTTTAAAATGTTACATAAACAGGACAGGTAAAATATTATCCTGTAAAGCAACCATAAACACATGAAAAGACCTAGGTTTACAATTTATGATTAAAACTCTACTATCTACACAATATACATAGACATAAAATGTAAAAACTTAAATATCTTAGAAACAATAGCCAATCAGTTGTTTTAATTGTCATATTTGAATTCAGCACATAAAAATACATAATAAATAGCACATTTTATCTCTGAAGCAGACGACTTCTCAAAAATTGTAGACCAGTGTTACAGAACTGGTGTGGGGGTTTTTTAAAGGCAAAAATTGTTAAATTTTCCCCATTTTTTTCTAATTTTGAAATTTCACAGGGTTTTCAAATTAGAATAATTTTGACCAGCTGACCCCAGTGCTGTTCCATAAGGAATGATCAATATTGCTTCCAGGAGCAAAATACAAACCTATTACTACAGTGATATTTGTTTTCCCAGTGGGGCTGCCTCCTTCTTGGTTATTATTGGTTGGGAGACAGGATTTCTATTGAAATGGAAACAAATACTCTCCTGATCCTTCATCTCTCCTGTCTTGTTAACATATGCACCCTGGGAACGGAGGATTCAATGCAGGATAGTTGGGAAAACATTTGTAGCCACTTGATAAAGTACAGACTGCAGATCACTGAAATGGGTTAACCAAAGCTTAAGGTTGTCTGTCATAAGTCTGTATGAAGTAGGATTTTCCAGATACCTATAGTAACAGTTTGGAAGGTTACTATATGGCAACAAGGAATGTCATGCAGGTGCATTGTGAAAATGACGGAGATTAGCAGTTACTGCATATACTTCCTCTTGCATTATGGATCTGATCCATAGCCCACTCAAGTCAATTGGAGTCTGTTATTGAACTTAATGGGTTTTGGATCAGGTCCTAGGGGCGAGAGTTTCAAAAGAGCTCACTTCCCATTTTCTCACCAAAATAAATGGTTCACGATGGCCTATTCAACCTGGATGGGTGACCTTATGATCCCAGAATCTACTATCGGAATGGATGGGAGCCAGCAGGTGTCCAGTCCGGCTACCGAAGTGACTCTGGTGCTGAAACCAGTCCCCAAGGAAGCTTTTGATAGAGCTGTTTGATACCTCCCTCCGAGGAGCAGCCCACCCCAGAACCAGCAGCAAAACAAAAGGGGCAGATGTAGCCCTGGAACCAGGAAAGTGTTTGGCTCCATGTTTGTTTTTATTAATCTAGGAATAAGAGGGATTTCCAGTTTATGACCCAAATGCAGAAGTTATTACACGGGCAGCAGCGTATTGAGGCTCAGTTTTGCAAAGTATAATTTTTTGGCCTTCAGTTTTCATAAAGCACTTTTGCTGATGAAGTGAAACCTTCTTAGGAATTACTGAGGCAATAAAGGACTGTTTGATATCTTCTCTTGGGTCCTTCAACATCTACAGCCCCTTGTATCTCAGCAGCTTGCCCACGCTCCAGCTGAAGCCTGGGTCTCCAGCCTGTCATGGACCAGTTCAAGAGGAAGCATTTCTGTGATGAACATTCTGGACAAGACTAACAAGCAGGTGCGATACCAAAGGGAGAAGGATTCATGGCAAGCAGAAAGGCACAGGCAGGCTGCAGAGCCTGAGGACAGAATTGCAGTGTGTGAGTAGAGACTTGCAGTGCAGTTTCTGGAACAGGAACATCTGCTGAGGGAGGAAGACAGAAAGGCCTGTTTGAGAGGCTGGTTGTGCTACTGGCTGCATGGGTACAGGTGCCTGTGGTGCCCACACCATAGCCTGAGTCCCCTCTATGTATTGCAGTCCAGGAAAAGTTTGAAAAATTCCATGGTTGGGTGACCCTTGCAACCAGGACTTAACAGTAACTGGATCTTGCAGGCCCCATCCCCCTTGCAAGCCCCCATGCAGCAGGCCAAGTGCACACTAAATGCACAAAAAAGGGAAAGGAGAATGGGGGAGGCAGGGGACATGCAAAACTAGGGGTTTTGTATGGACTCCTTTGCACTATTCAATGTTTGGTTTATGGCCTTTGTTGTGTTACTGGCTGTAGTGTTGGCTTATCACTATTTTGGTGTTCTAATGGCAGTTGACCTACCTAGCAATGCTTTAATATTAGGTATTTTTTAATACAGGTGTGATGGGTTGGGTCACAGAAACCCCTTTGGGACTGCCACCTGATGTGCTGGGACTACCTCTGAGCCCGTTTTCCCTGGCAGCTTGGGACCTCAGTACCTTGCCTGGTTGTGCCAGACACGCTAGCCAGACACTGCAACACAGACCCAGGTCTGAACCACGTCCCCCAAAAGCTGCAGGCTTAACTGAAAACAGCTTAAGAAGTGCTCCTGTCTCCAACACCCAGATACCCAGTTCCCAATGGGATCCAAACAGCAAATAAAACTGTTTTACTCTGTATAAAGCTTATACAGGGTAAACTCATAAATTGTTTGCTCTCTATAACACTGATAGAGAGATATGCACAGCTGTTTGGCCACCCAGGTATTAATACTTGCTCTGGGCTAATTCATAAGTAAAAAGTGATTTTATTAAATATAAAAAGTAGGATTTAAGTGGATCCAAGTAATAAGAGACAGAACAAAGTAAATTACGAAGCAAAATAAAACAAAAACATGAAAGTCTAAGCCTAATTCAGTAAGAAACTAAATGCAGGTAAATGCACCCTCAGAGGTGTTCCAATAAGCTTCTTTTACAGACTAGACTAGTCTGGGTCCAGCAATCACTCACACCCCTGTAGTTACTGTCCTTTGTTCCAGTTTCTTTCAGGCATCCTTTGGGGTGGAGAGGCTATCTCTTGAGCCAGCTGAAGACAAAATAGAGGGGTTTCCCAGGGCCTTATATAGTCTCTCTTGTGGGTGGAAACCCATTGTGTTCTCCTATGCAGAATCACAGCTACAAGATGGAGTTTTGGAGTCACATGGGCAAGTCACATGTCCATGCATGACTCAGTTCTTTACAGGCCAACGCCATTGCCTACATGTTAGTTTGAACGTTCCCAGGAAAGCTCAGATGTAGATTGGTGTCTCTCAAAGTCCATTTTCAGCTTGAGTGTTTCTTGATTGGGCACTTACTGAGCATAGTCTTTTCTCAAGAAGCTGACCAAATGCTTCACTGAGGCTACTTAAAATCAAACAAGTACATAGCCAATATTCGTAACTTCAAATACAAAAATGATACATGCATACAAATAGAATAAATACATGCAGTAGATCATAACCTTTCCAGAGACATGTTACATGGCATATGTAGCATAAAACATAATCCAGTTATGTTATATTTATACTTATAAGCATATTTATATAAAGCATTATGTGGTGCAACGTCACAACAGCCATGTTCACAAATAAGGGCTTTTATTTTATTAAGAAAGTTTATTGCCACCACTACATCACATCCTATAAGGTGTATTTTGAATAATAAAGAAACGCATGGTAAAGCGCAACTAGTAAGTTGTATCAACACATTTTCTCAATATAGCTATGTACATCTATCCCTAATGTATATGTACAGTTCTCCAGCCCCCATTTTATAAGCAGAGAGCTCATCCATAATAAAAAATCATGAAAATCAACACTCTCCCCTTCACTGCATACAGTACCAGTAACATTTCATTGCAGGATTTACTGTAAACATTGCTGTACAAACACATTCACAAATTTACTATTCTCCTCTTCCATTGGCCCATGCAAGTCCATAATAAGGAAGTACAGATCTTCCCTGATATCTGTTTCCTGGGTGCATCCTGTTCCAGCTGTGATTTGATGCACTTTTTGGCTGAGTGTACCGGATCAGAAATCCATTAGTCATAGGTCCATTTGGGGCAAACGGCTCACCTCTGGCTTCACAGAGATTATGAAGAGAAGAGCACAACAAGGCCCAATAATGCAGACAGCATGGATGACACTGGAATCCAACTCTGCCAAATGCACGTTCAAGCAAGATTCTGCACCTACTGAGTGTAATTTTTTGCCAGGCCCTCTGAGATCAGGATATGGGTTCATAAGCCAAGGCAGGATCCCACAGAATAACAATGGGGACAGCAGCGTCCTTTATGACAATGTCATTTGGTGGGAATAATATACCAGCCTGTCCATGAAAGTAGACTCCATATCGGCAGAAAACCTCAGTGAATTTTCCAGTGCAGCTGATGTTAGCATCCATAAATTGGCCTTTGTGGCCCACAAGGGTCTGCATAAAAATGGAGCAGTACCTTTTGCGGTTTATTTACTCATTTCAACTTGAGGAGGGCAAACTCTGAGCACAAGTCCCTTCAATGGCTCCTGGCACACCTTGGAAACCGTGTTTGCACAAAGCCAGCAATTACTTCAGGAATATTGTTTAAATCCACCATCTTTGGGGAACTCACACACCTGATTGCCTCAGAAACCACTGCCATTACTTTACCCACAGTTGACTTTCCAACACCAAACTGGTTAGCAATAGACCTGTAGCAGTCTGTAGTAACTAGTTTCCAGGTAGCTATGGCAACCCATTTCTGGAACAGGATGGCTGCCCTCACACGTGTCCCATTATGCTTGAGGGTCTGGGCAATCTGCTCACAAACCTCCAGAAATTTAGCTTTCTTCATGATAAAGTTCTGGACCCACTGCATGATGATGTAATCCCACCAGTTTGTGCTTGTGGCCCTTCTCCAGAAGCACTGACATAGGGGGCATATGTGACTATAGTGAGAATAGTCAGCAGCATCAGCCAGTGCAAGTCTTCTGTGTCTGTATTGTCATTGTCCTCCTCCATCAGGCACATTCGGTAGGTCAGAAAACGCTGCCAAAATCTCCATCGGCATCTTATGGAAGCTCTGCCTGTTTCCTGAACTAGAAGTGAAAGCACAAGGAAGAGAAGTTCTTCAGATGGTGATGCCTCCATGTTTCTGGCTTCGGTTGCCGGGAGCATGTAGACAGCTTGGCAGGATGTGTTGCCAGGTGCAACAACTTCCTGTAACATTCAAGGTGGACAGTCAGGTTTTCCCACACTGCACCATGAACAAAGGACTAGAGTGGCCACATTTTGGGAGGGCTATAGGAGGTCGGGGTTATGATAGTTTTGAGCCAAGTCTGTGTACTGCAGTGTGGATGCTGAAGCCTGGGTGTGGGGCCCAGGCTCAAATTTTTAACCTAAGGTCACGAGTGAGTGTGGATGCTCAAGCCCTTGGCTTTCAACCTCAGGCTCCAGTCCCACTAACACTGGGCTTACATTGCAGCATAGACATACCATTTATCTCTGAATAATTTGTTTAAAAAACAGAGATAAATTTGAGTCAACTGAACTAAGACCTTTGTATTTCATTACATACCTTCACATTAAACAGACCAGAAGTTAACTTTTTCAGGGGTATACAGAACTAAATACATACTGTAGGGCTGCGCTGGAGCATTCCCAAACACAGCAATGATACCCAGTCAATCGGCTTGTTCTATACATTTTTCTATATGAACATAACAGATTTTAGGACATCATGTTCAATATTTGTGTACAATTGTTTGATGGTACAGTACACTTTGCTCTAGGGCAAAACTCAGTCTCGCTCTCTAGCCAAACAGCTTGGGTTCCCCAAGTTCTTTGTGCTGGGCAATGGAAATTTTTAGCAGAAGGTCTATCTAGTGCCAGCCCTGAAATCTGTTCCCCTACACCCATGGAGCCTGGGGACACAGTGAGCAGCACATTTGGAAGAGATTCTCTTTGGGAAATAGCTTGCCCAGTTTGCATTGTTAAAAGCTTAATGAGTTCATGCAATTGACTCTGCTGCAATTACTTCCTAGTGATGTATGACAAGTAGCTGTTCTTACAGGTTTATAAAATGTTACAGAGCTCCATTAATTTTCCCTTCATTAACTATGTAATTTTGCTAATTATGTGGTATATTTAGAGGCATTATGTCATATGAGAATTGAGCTTCACTATAAGGTCTTATAGAAGGGTTGTACACGCTGCTCTAACCATATTACTATGAGAAATTTATTCTGCCCTGCTGCATCTAATTGTATTTTTACTTGTTTTGAAGTAGAACCATCTCCTATTGATAAATAATTTCACATATGAAATTACACATAGAATGGAAGTTTGAAGTGCTGAGCATTAAATGATTAAATGTGTAAATTGTGTCATATTGCCTGGCATAATGCTGCATTAACTGCATTGTTTTAAAAATCAGATGTAGTGTATTATTCTAATAGGTTTTGTTGCCTTTTGTCAAATGTTGTTGATGATAGTAGACAATAAAGGTTAGGCACTGGGATTAAAATACCCAAACTCTGTGGGTAACAGGAATAAAAAAGGTCTGTGGTCATTAGAGTACTCAGTAATTATTTGGCATGACCAGTATATGCGGAGGACTTGGTATCTAAAGTACCTGAAAAATGACTGGGCAGGAATGCTCTGCACAGGGCCTTCTCAGTGTTCAGCATCTTTGCCATAGTATGAAGTAGTATGAACCACAGAGGAACATGCAGTGGAGTAATGTGAGAGGCAACATATTCTTTCTTTTCTTTCAGACCATCTTTTCATTTTGCCTGTGTAACTCACTGTATCCACCAGAGCAGTAGTTGTCAACCAGAAGTACATGTACCCGTGGGGGGTATGCTAGGGTGACCAGATGTCCCGATTTTATAGGAACAGTCATGATTTTTGGGTCTTTTTCTTCTATAGGCTCCTATTATCCCCCACCCCCGTCCCGATTTTTCACACTTGCTGTCTGGTCACCCTAGTGGTATGCAGAGGTCTTCTCAGCTAGACATTTACCTAGTTTTAAATCAGACTACATAAAAAGCACCAGGGAAGTCAGTACAAACTAAAATTTCATACAGACAATGACTTGTTTATACTGCTCTGTATACTATACACTGCAATGTAAGTGTAATATTTATATTCCAATTGATTTATTTTATAATTGTATGGTTAAAATGAGAAAGTCAGCAAATTTTTCAGTACTAGTGTGCTGCGACTCTTTTGTATTTTTATGTCTGATTTTGCAAGCTAGTAGTTTTGAAGTGAGGTGAAACTTGGAGATATGCACAACAAATCAGACGCCTCAAAGGGGTACAGTAGTCTGGAAAGGTTGAGAGTCATCGCACCAGAGTATAGGAAGTTAATTGGCAATGTGACATTACTGCCTATTTGTACAACAATAGCAGCTAGAGGGCCTAGCTGAGATTGTGGCCCCTTGTGCTAGACACTGTACAAATACATAATCCAAGGCTCTCTCTGCCCTGAGAGCTTCCGGTCGAAATAGATGAGACAAAGGTGTGGAGTGAGAACGCTTGTTATCTTCATTTTACAGATAGGGGGAAGGATAGCTCAGTGGTTTGAGAATTGGCCTGCTAAACCCCGGGGTTGTGAGTTCAATCCTTGAGGGGGCCACTTAGGGATCTGGGGCAAAATCAGTACTTGGTCCTGCTAGTGAAGACAGGGGGCTGGACTCATGGTCCCTTCCAGTTCTAGAAGATAGGATATCTCCATGAGGAAGTGAGGTGGAGGGACTAAGGCCCAGATCTATGTATTTAGGTATGTAGGTGCCTAATTCCCATGGAAATCAAGGGGAGTTAGGGGCCTAAATATCTTTGAGGATCTGGGCCCAAGTGATTGTCCATGGTCACGTAGGAAGTGAGTTGCAGAGTTCGGAATTGAACCAGATCTCCTGAATCCTAATCCAGTATCATATAAAACCATCCATTTCCACTGGCCAATTGCCTATTCCCTTAGAGAGTGAGTGATCCTTGTTTTTAGGGAGGCATGTGAAAAGGTTCAGTATTAACATTACAATAAAACATCTTTAGCGGATCAGGCAGAGCAGGCAAGATCCTATCATTGTTAGACCAAAGTTAAAACAATCCCTCGAAATGCTTGATAAATCCCAGAAACTGCCTTAAATGTTACCTTGGACAGGAGAATGATTTTGCTTTGAGATTTATCACCACAATTTAGATGCTGTACATTGTATTAGGATAAAGAGAGAATTTGGCAGATGAGCGTTTTCCTTTGGAGCCTCCAGATGACTGGAGCAGGCTTCCCTTTCAGCTTAAATCAGCAAACAGCATAATCTTCTTTAAGCCTGGGGTTTAAATGGCTGTTTGAAGGAGGATTGTAGAGAATCTATTTCCAGTAATACGGTTACTGGAGCTAAAGAGTACATATTGTTTTCATGAGCTTTTGTATGGTGCTATTATGTGCATGGTAATCTTAAGATTATTGTATGAATTTGTTCTGTGTGTTAAGTATTGTTTTTATTTATTGTTTAAGAGATTTTAATTGATATTCTATATATCAACAGGCCCATTGGCTTCTGTGTAAAAATGAAGGCAGATATTGTACTTGGAAAGTAAAAAATGCAGTAAATCAAGTTCTGGTCAACACTCTTAGAGTGCTTAGGCTGGCTTTATGGGGGGTAGCTGCACTTGACTGGAACTCCTGATGGACATGACATAGTCTAATATTAATGGGGGTCATTGACCTCACTAGCAGCAAATCAAGGACAAAACACCAAAGGATAAAAGGAAGAGAGATTAAAGTGATGTGTTTAGGTTATGTGGTACTGATCGGAGGGAGGTGGCTGTACCACTATTGAGTTGCTCTTCTCTCACAAACTCACCACTGTAACAAACCTCCCAAACACCTGTTGTCCCTGCTGCATATAACATAAGAAGCTATAGATGGTTTTAAATCCAAATGAAAACAGGAAATGTCTTACAAAGGTGAGTCTGTATAAGAAGAATGCAGGGGGAACAATTCAAACAGCAGTGGCATGCTATGGTCTTTTTAGCAAGGCATGGAACAACTTCTTAGTGAACAAATTTTTGCACTAAACTTTCCATCTAGGTGAAGAGTTTGTGTGGCTAGCTCTGTTCTGTCATGGATGATTCTATTTTACTCTTTGAATGTGTTAGGTGGTCCAACCTTTTTAGTGACGTTCCACAAAAAGGCATCCTTCATGAAGCTTGACCTTGCATATATGGTGCATGTCATGTCACACTGTGCAGAGGACACCATTTTGTTCTACAATGCGTGTTCAGGGGCCGGACGGAATCATCCCATGGGCCAGATCTGGCCCTTGGGCTGCCAGTTGAACCATATTTTTTGTAAATTCGGGGACATGCAATGCAGGTGGTGCACAGCACTGTCAAACAGGTTTCCTCAGATGTGGTGTGAAAAGCGCTACATCAGTGGAAACTACAGAACTTAATGGGACAGCCAAGAAGATCTGTTTTCTTGGTCTCCCAACTTGTTTTAAGGGCTATGACCTAGTTAGATATGCAATCAACTTTTGAACATTAATATCAAACTTGGATGACTAATGTGTGCCGTATGGGGTAGCCCTGGAGGCCAGTCGGTCACTTAGGTTAATGGAGAATAACTACCTGGACGCTTAGTGGTGCTTCCCATAGGGAGTCCACTACACCTCTACTTCCTGATCTGTAGTGCCTTCTGTTCTGTTTCTGGTGCAATTTAATACATTGGTTTGGGTTCTGCCCACTTTAGAGGCCACACTACCCTTTTTTCTATGGATTCATTTTGTGTGCATGGTCCAGGAGCCTAGGATGGCAAGTGCATTTTACAAACCTAAAATGCATAGAGAAGGGACTCTTCACCGATGGATGATTCAGGATGCCAGTGAAGTTTTTATTTTGGCTTTGGCAGATATCAGGGCAGGAGAGATGATTCTAAAAGCTGCCTAAAGGGGGAAGAGAATGAATTTCCTAAGACCTGCTCCCAGGGCCACAAACTTGTAGAAAGGAGTTGATGCACTTAAAGCTGTAAAATCAAACTTGGATTTTATGCTAAGATTAAAGCAGAATACAAATTATTAGAGCCTTCTCTGTGTGTAATGGGGTGGAGTATGTATTATGGAGGCAAGATATAAAGGATACATTAATAATTATCAAAACTAAATGCAATACAGTCATACAGTTCTGGTTTAATTACACTCTCCAGATATGCTATCTGATCCCTTGCTGCCTACTGGGCTGAGTTTCTTGTACTTTTCTAGTCCATATATTATTCTTCCAGATCCACACTTGTTGACCCTTCACCTCTGGTATCAGTCTTAATTTTCTCTAACAGTTTTTTGTGCTGAGGATGTCTCCCCAAATGCCATTTGTTTGGGTGAATACATGTTCGACAGATCCACATTGCTTTTGTAGAGGCTTTGGTGGCAGACAATTAATTATCTTAATGAAAGAGATTTAGAATTTGCAAATATTTCTAGTAGGGAGAGCTCCTAGCAAAGAACGTCTGCACACATTGCAAGGCTCTCAAATTTCAATGAGTGTGTGTTTGGGTTTTTTTAGTCTGTGAGAAAAATTACAGGGTATAATTTGTATAAAATGCTCTCTATATTCTCTACCTCCACAGGAACCAATAACAATATCACTTCCAAGATAATCTGGAAATATGCCTTTCGAAGCACATATCAGTGTCACCTGGACCATCCCACTTATTGCCTTGTTTTCCCACACTTCAGTGAGAACAGCAACACTTCTGTCATCAGTTGGAGCAATTGTGGGCACAGTCATTAGAAAAGATGAGAACACTCATGGTACTAAGAAGTTACCCTTCAGAGTTAAGCAATGTCCCTGCAAGTCAAGGGTGAGTGACACTGGTAGGACAGTGTAAGGGTTCTTCCATCGCCATTTCCTATATTGAACTTGACATTCTGAGGTTCAGTCTAGACCAATGAGAGGTTCTCACCAGCTGCCCTGAAACTCTGAGTGCCTTAAATGCTCTGCTGCTGTGATTCAGAGCCCTGAATGCATGGTCACACCTTGGCTTTCATTGCCCAGTTACTGCTTGCAGAGTGACTCCAACATCCGCCTCCCAACCCAAATTTCCCCCAAACTGTCTTTGTGGTGTGTCCAGCCCTCTCCTGGAACATTCACAGCAGTAATGGTTTGCTGCTCCTTTGAAGAAACAAAAACAGCAGCTTGTGTTTTTCAGTGGCATTAAGCATCACATCAATTCAATCAAAGCACTAGATACAAAGTAAAATAAGTTGATTCAATTAACTAGAGAAGTTTAAAGTGAGTTCAAGTATCAGTGATAAAGATAGGGCAGGGTTCCCAAACTTGGTTCGTGGCTTGTTCAGGGTAAGCCCCTGGCGGGCCACGAGACACTTTGTTTACCTGAGGACTTGGCTACACTTTCAAGTTAGAGTGCATTAAAGCAGCCCCGGGCGCCCTAACTCATGACCTGTCCACACTGGCAAGGCACTTAGAGCGCTCTGACTCCATGGCTAGAGTGCTCCTGGTAATCTACCTCAGCGAGAAGCATAATGCTTGGTGCACCTCGGGTGAAATGCCTGGGCATCAGTGTGACCGAGGTGTCGCATTACTGCGCTCTGATCGGCCTCTGGAAATGTCCCATAATCCCCTTAATTCAAGTGGCTACTCTTGTCATTGTTTTGGAATCGCTGCAGGAATGCGGATATCAAAGCAAACCATTACTGTAGACTGCTGTGTGAGAGAGAGAGAGACGGGGTGGGGGGAGGGGAGAGCGGGGATCTG
The DNA here is from genome assembly GCF_011386835.1 of Chrysemys picta bellii. Classification (NCBI taxonomy): domain Eukaryota; kingdom Metazoa; phylum Chordata; order Testudines; family Emydidae; genus Chrysemys; species Chrysemys picta. The sequence goes on from NW_027052709.1 coordinate 1,538,729, forward strand.
CTGCTGTCTGAACATACAAGACAGCATGCTGACATGCTCTCAGTCCCCCTCTCCCCCCCAAAACCCACTCTCTCTCCCCCCACATACACACAACACACTCCCTGTCACTCTCCACCCCACCCTCCATTTGAAAAGCACATTGCAGCCACTTGCATGCTGGGATAGCTAACACAATGCACTGCTCTCTGTGGCCGCTGCAAGTGCCGCAAATGTGGCCACACCAGTGCGCCTGCAGCTGTCAGTGTGGACAGACTGCAGTGCTTTCCCTACTTCACCCTCCGAAGGTGGGTTTAACTCAAAGCACTCTACATCTGCAAGTGTAGCCATGCCCTGAGTGTCCGCAGGCATGGCTGCTCACTGCTCCCAGTGGCCGGGAATTCAAACCGCAGCCACTGGGAGCTGGGAGCACCTGTACCTGTGGATGCTCAGGTAAACAAAGCATCTCGTGGCCCGCCAGCGGCTTACCCTGAACAAGCTGCAAACCAAGTTTGGGAACCCCTGAGATAGGGTTACAAACAAACCAAAGTAAAAAAACTCTAAAGGCTAAGAGCAAACTTAACAAGCTGCTGGCTTTGTCCAAGGTAGTTTCCTCAACAGTCTTTTCCAGCAGTGGCTGACTAGCTCTTAGTCAGGATTCCCAGAGAGTTCAAGGCACTGTTTTTTCTTGTCTCCTCAGGTGAAGGGTAACCCTTTATAGTCCAGCAAACCTTTGCAAAGTCTCTCTCTCTCAAGGTTCATTGGCCCTGCTTCAAGGGGCAGGAAGGCCTCCTGGTGAATTCAATCACCATCCCCCACTGAGATTAAGTGATCACTTTCCCCGGCACTTGTTCTCCTGAAGGTTTTCTTTGCCTGCCATGCAAATATGTTTTTCTTTGTCTTTGGTCACTCCTTGCTAAATTTACATGAGACACACACTCAGACAGGCAAAATCGCATTCCTTTATCTGGAAAAAAAAAACCTGTTTATCAACTTCCCCTGACGTGACTGGTTTAAACACCTTTTAGTCACATATTTCCAGTATATATTTCTATAAAGTCCTTTGTGGGATTACCATACATACATCATACAAGAATGTTAATGATCAGCTAGTTATTAGTTTTCCAATTAAATATTACATGCCACCTTTGGGGTATATATCCTTATAACAGCAGATTAGGTGTAGTGAGCATGTCAGGCCTGATGAGTTGCTGACACAAATAGTGAACCACCAATGGGCCTCTGTGTCACAATTTATGTGGATAAATACGGTAGAGGCCTTCACTCCCTTGTGGTGTCAATATGCCAACATGAATGAGCATTTAATTCACTCAGCTTTTCACATTTTAGATATTTAAGTGAAATATCTCGTCCTGCATAGATACAATCAGTCGATCTTAACAACTGATCATGTATGGTTATGGTAATCTGGGGAGATTGCAAATGGAATATGAAAACTGCTTCTCCTATAAATAAGATTATTAGGATCAAAGCGGTATTGCCATGGAAATTCTTCATTGATAATGCATGTGAGCAGGGTTTTTTGAAATTAGATTCATAAACTTTTTTTATGTTACTTACATTAACAGGGTGCCAGAGGGGAAAGGATAAAAACTCAATATTATATATCAAAAGATGGCATTTTATTTTTTCCTCTCAATTGCTATTCTTTTCATCTACCATACAAGCACTTTGATGAGAATTTAAAATAAATGAGAAACAAGGAAGGGGGGACATTTCAGAGAGCAGGGCTAGCTATGGGTCTGATCCAATACTCACTGAAAACATTAGACTTCCTTTGCAAGTTGCATTGAGCACTATGTTTGTAAGTGACCTCTTTTTTTCAATTGCATTTTTGTCATTATCAAACACATTCAGTAAAGCCTTCATCTCATTTATCTTTAGCAGTGCTTGGATTATACTGGCTATTAGGTTTCTGTAAGGAATATTGAGTGCCTCTGGGGAGGCAGTGAGGACCCTTAACTCTCTAATTCCTGCTCTCAATTCTAGTGCCAGGAGCAGCAATTTCAAGGAAAAATCCTGCACAGCCCCTTTAGCCCTGGGATGGAGCATGCTTAGTTGCTCTGAGGGTTGCAAATGCACAGTCCAGTCAGCATGAACATGAGCATGCTCAGAACACAGGGAATTTTTAGAGAATTTTAGCTGGCAAATTCTAACAAGCTTTTACTGAGCAGGTGTGAACTGAGAATTTTCAAAGCTTTATAGGCCAAATGTGGATAGCAAAAGACACATCCCTAACACAAAGCCAAACCCCCTGCCAAATTTCTAGCCCATGCTTCAAAGCATGGAGGTGCTAGAGCTTTTCAATTAATACAGTTGTAAGATTTTTTTCCCAGTGGGTTTTTTTTTCCTGAGAAATGGCTGAATCATTTTTACTGAAAGATTTTTTGGGAAAAAATAATTCAGCCTGACACAGACACCCAGTTAAAAATTTCACCTGGAATGGTTACAGTTTGGCGAAGTTACAAGCAATTGAAAACAGGGTCTTATAATGGAAAGTGTCAGGCAAGCTTAACTATACTGCATGCTATTCCTGCAGTACTGAATGTAGTACTGTCTGTAATATACTATATATTATACAACACATATGACAGGTGATATTCATGTAAGTTGCATTTTTCATGTGATTTTTGACTTTTACCTGCACCCTGCCACTTCTTGCTTCTGACATTTTAAATTTCTGAGCAACGTCAGATGCATGTACCAGTTCATGTACAATAGGGCCGCTAGATGAGACTGAAATCCAAATAGTCAATTCATCACTTTGCTGCTTGTAATTAATGTAGCGTCCCATGTTCATGTGATTAAAATTTATACCAGCCTATCACCTGTTCTCTGTGTTAATGGGATATGTGGTTCCACAATATGTAACAGATACTTGCCCCATTCTGATGATTTGAGCGTATCCCATCTAACAGCCTTACAGAGTTTTAAGGTGTGGAGAGAGTGCTTCATTAAATTTCCATTTTTTTATCATACATAAAAACAAAACAAATCAGCAGTTTTACAAGAAAGATGCAAAAGCAGCATTTTTATGAATAACTGATCAACGATTAAGTTAAAAGCCTCACTTTCTTGATCACAGGTTGCTGCATTCAATTAAAATATATGAAATAATTTTGTGAAGTGAAACTCAGAGCTTGCTGATGGTAAGCAAGTATGCCTGCACAGTGATACCATCATCCAAAGGGAAGACTGCAATCAATTAGTAATATGTATACACAGCACCATTTTCCCCCATGCATGACAGGATCAAGCCGATTGCTGTCTGCCATGTACGTGTTTATGCCCATCTGCTTCCAATATTTGTGGCCTAGGCTCAGTGGGTTGAGAAGGGGAATATTTAATATCGCCTATATGGATATAACTTTATATTCAGTGGCATGGAAGCTTTGTGTTATCCACTCTGGCTGAATTAAGTGCAGCACTGACCCACCATGAAGTTGCACTAGAAATCTACTCTGTGAACAGCAAGTGCCCTAGTTGCTTCTCATTGAACTAGAAAGGGAGAAAGCAGCAGAGATCCACCTGGCTCCTTGGTGGGATGGACGAGCCAATTTGCAGTCGAAACTGCAAGTTCCCTGGAGAAGTCATCATCTGAAGGATGAGAGAAAAAGCTTCAGTGATAAAAAATCAATCTTAAAAGTATCAGTATTGTCAAAAGGGACAGTAACCTGAAAAAAACACACAAAAGCAGAGAGTAAATGGACTTTCAGTTCCCTTTTTGGTCTCTGTAGTTCTGGTTCCTTTCAGCATATCCCTTTTGGCTGACTTTGACTCTTTTCAGCAGAACATGCTACACGCTCCTTCTGCGTACATCAGCCAAAATAATCACAACCCACTGGGTTATTTGACTCTAACAATGCCTGATACATCTATTCTTACTTGCAGAAACCAAAGCATTCCCATAAATATCACTTGGCAATTACGCCCCTTGACCCCTGGTTCCCTTTGAAAATGAAAGTGTCCACATTTGATGTTTTAAATGAATGAACGCTGGCCCCCTTCTTACAGGTGCATGCAGCTGTGGTTTTCTGGCAGACTTCAACAGATTGCTGGCCAGTTAGGGAATCCTCTTGCTGAAAAATGCTGATGCTACCCTGAGCAGAGCTCAGGGGCAGTCATGAATTGGACCTGTAATCTCTTCAGGAAAACAGTGACCCAACTTAATACATGCTTAATCATTATTCATTTGTGTGGCTAGAAGCCTCCGCCAAGGACAGGACCCTGTTGTGCTGAACGCTCGATACACACATGGGAAGAAACAATCCCTGCCACTGATTTCCCTACACCCCCCTGAATTTCCACAAACCCCCCCCCCCCAGTTTTGTGATCTAGTTACATGCCAATTTAGTGACTGTTTGGAAATTTGAATTGAAACATTAATGATTGCCAACATTCTGTTTGCTTTTTTGACTGCCGCTGCACATTGAGTAGATGTTTTCAGAGAACTATCCACAATGACTCCAAGATCTCTTTCTTGAGTGTTAACAGCTAATTCAGACTCCATCATTTTGTGTGTATAGTTGAGATTGTTTTCCAATATGCATTACTTTGCATTTATCAATATTGAATTTCATCTGCCATTTTGTTGCCCAGTCACCCAGTTTTGTGAGATCCCTTTGTAACTCTTCGCAGTCTGCCTGGGACTTAACTACCTTGAATAGTTTTGTATCATCTGCAAATTTTGCCACCTCACTGTTTACCCATTTTTCCAGATCATTTATGAATATGTTGAACAGTAATGGTCCCAGTACCGACCCCTCAGGAATACCACTATTTATCTCTCTCCATTCTGAAAACGGATAATTTATTCCTTTCCTTTGTTTCCCATCTTTTAACCAGTTACTGATCCATGAGAGGACTTCCCTCTTATCCCATGATGGCTTACTTTTCAAAAGTCAATTTAAATTAAATACATTAAAAAAAAAAAATTTTTTTTTTTTTTTTTTTAGAAATCTAGACCTGTTATGTGTTTTGGTGTAACCTGCATTATCCTTATGTTAAATTTGCATTATCCTAACAAAACATTTACTTTCTTCATATCTCTTTTATATGTTGCAGGTCAAAGTGAAAATGAAAAGACAAAAAACAATACAACAATTTTTCCACTCAAAGGCCTCAAAAACTAACCAAGGTGAAGAACACATCAAGAACCAGGACTATATCAACATGTCATCTGAAGGTTCAAGTGGTATATCTACATCCGACCAGCCCGAAGCACAAATACAGCTACCTACTAAAGAAACAGTGTCTCCAAAACCTAAAGGCAGTTCCCGATGTTTGTCGGTCAAAGTGTTCCCATTTATTGAAGTTACAAAAGATGGCTACTGGTGCACCTCTTGCAAAAAAGCTTACGAAGAAGGAAAGCTTCCCAATGCTATAATTGGTAAAAGTGGAGGAGCTTGGTTTGTCAAACCGATCAGCAAAGCTGATGTTGACAAACTATGTGAAAAAGCTGCAAAACACCAGGCCTCTGGAGTGTATCAACATGCAGAAAGCCTTATAAGCCCACTTTCAAAGCCAATTTTAGAAGTACTTAATGAGGCTGTTAAGAATGCTGGAGACACAACACAGTTCATGCGAACAAACATGGCTGTAGCATCCTACTTTCTATTTAAGCAAGAGATACCACTCACTACAAACTGGAGGCCAATGTTAAGTGCACTGTCACTTGTTCATCCTGAAGTTGAACACTGGTTCCGAACAAGACCAGCAAATGCTCACTATCTTTCTGCAAGAAACTCAACTGACTGGCTAGAAGCATGCGGTGCAACAGTGAAAGACTCAACAGTTGAAAAAGTGAAGAACTCTCTCACCGCATTCCAAAAATTTGCATACATGGCTGATGAATGCACTGATGCAAATGGACATCAAGTATTAAGTCATTGTGTACGTTATCTTGATATCAAGGGTAGGCCAGTAGATGCATTTCTAGATGTTTAAGTTATAGAAGACACATCGACTGCATCTGTGACAACCCACATCTTAGAAGAGTTAAATGCTTGTCAATTGGACCCCAAACAGATGGCTGCTTGTGCATTTGATGGAGCTGCAAACTTCTCTGGAAGACATGGTGGAGTACAAGCTTTTCTCAGAGAAAAGTGTAACCCTAATCTCTCCTATACACACAGTAGAGGCCATCTACTCCAACTAGCACTAGTACGAGCTGCAGAATCTTCAAAGACATTAAAAAAGCTATACATTTAATGTCTTCATTATTCTTATTTCAGCAAGAGTCCAAAAAGACTGAATATCTTGGAAAATACAGAAAATACACAGGGACTGAAGTTCAAATTAGTCCAACCTGGGAAAACCCGCTGGATTTCTCATGAGCGATCCTTGGCTGTTGTCTTAAAATTACTCCAGCCGTTATTACAGGCTTTGGAAAGTATCTACCAAGATGGGATGGATCTAAGTAGTGAGGCTGGTGGATTACTTTTGCTACTACGTTCAGAGCAGACTATTGCCATTCTCTCTCTCTCGTAAGTCTACTGTTGAAACCATTTGGGTCATTAAACAATGCCATCCAGGCATCTGCTACAACAGTAGTAGATCTTTGTCCAGCAATAGAAGCTACATTTGGATCAATCAGAGAGCTATCCATTGAAAAAGTACTGGAAGAAGCAAAGACTTCAGTCCAGAAATTGACTAATGAAGGCATGTATATTGAATCCTTAAGTGAAGAAGACTAGAAGTGTTTGTTAAGACAACTGAAAAAGTACACAGACTTGATTCTTAAAAATCTACAACAGCGACTTCTAGATTCTGCTCAACCTCTACGTAGCTTTTACAGATGCCTGTCCTATAAAACACCAACAGCTGAGTGGAGTGAGGCACTACCAGCAAGGGGGCTGCTATGTGATCAGGTCAGAATAGAGAATTTGAACACATAGTGGAATATCATACAACAAATGAATGAAGATTTGACTTCAACTTCTTTTTTTATCATCACTAGTGGCTCAACCCGATCTTTATGCTCTGTTTCCTGGGATGAAAGAAGTAGGAATTCATCTCTTGCTACTCCCAGTCACAACAGCTACAGCTGAGCTGAGTTCTTTTTCATCATTGAATAGAATTTTGTGTTCTGAAAGAAGTCGCCTTCTGCCTGATCATGTGAATGAACTAATGAGCATATCAATTGAAGGAATGGAAGTACCGGGCACATGAGAAGCCACCAAAGATGAATGCATTGCGTTCAAGAAGTTCATTAACAGACTTGTGCAAAATTATAACAAGAAACCAAGAAGGATGAAGACTTAGTGCTTCATAGAAGGCTTGAGTAGCCAACTTTAATTTGTGTGATGATTTTAAAACAGGAGTTAAATCTAATAAAATGGCCATGAAACATTTTTCAGTTTTTACTATGGTGCCATGCAGCCCACCTTCACCCTCACAGTCTCAGCCCTCATCAGCCCTGACACCCCCCCTGTAAATTCGAACATCCTCCCTAATTTCAATTCCTGGGGAAACCACTGATCCCTGCCCTGAGGTGCTTAGTTAAATCGTAAAGACAAAGGATGAAAGGGGAGAGGTGTGTGACTTGCTAAAGCCTACATGGCAGATAGGCGCAGAACTAGGCTCTCTAAAGTCCCAGTCCAGTGCCTTAGCCTCTGGACCATGCTGCTTCTCAGTGATAGTGGTTTGGCTATAATTGCTCACTCTACCCGACTGCATCCTATCATATGTAAGTAAGAATGGTAGCACCGCCTGTGGCCCCTTCTTTCCAGTACTACAACATGCCTGTGACTTGGGCCACAAACTTTAAATGAAAACATTGAACTCATTAAGACATGCCTAAGCTGCAAACTCTTGAGGTCAAGAGAAAGCTGCACAAAAGTGCCAAGTCCTTATTTTATTTTGGACTTTAACAAAGTTATATGAATGTTTTTTTAAAAAGAAAATCAGGGTATACTGTGAACCTATCCTTCTTCTCCCATTCGAGTCAATGGCAAAACTCCCATGGACTTTAAGCTATAAACCAGAAAAAAATATGTTTTGTTCTATAAAAAAATATTTTGTGGTTTTGGCTTACTTTATTGTAGCTTTTCCCACACAAATGAGCAATGATTTCTACAGGCAACACCCTCCCCCCCCCCACACACACACTGTCATCTCATCAAGCAAATGCATGTTTTATGTGGATTTTTGGAATTTTTCCCAAGATGTAATTCACCGTGTTACACTCTGGGGAAAAGAATGTTCTGTCCCTGACTGGGCAAAAATTTAGTGCGGACCCATTCACAGAAAATCTCCAATTTCACATGTAAAAAATCTACAAAGTAAAGAGTGATTATTTTGCACTTCTCTAATTTTAACCCCATGCTTTCCCTGGATTGGTTTAATCTCTCAGATTCACACTCTGAGTACGTATATTCTCCATGTTAATTTAGAAGGTAGAAGCTTTATTGCCCAACAGGGTCACACAAATATGGATCTTAACTTCTAAGGCACTTATAGTTTTAAGTTGAGGTTAAGATGACTTACACATATTTCCCTGTCAATGGCTAAAGGGCACTAAATAATTTCTAGTGAAAGATAGATCCTAGACTGAACTATTTCATGGGGAAAAAAACAACATAAACTGGACAAAGCTTTCCCTATGTAGATAGAAGAGGTACTGCTTTGTCTGCTGAAAGTTCTACTAAACATTGACTTATATAATGTAGGAACTATTCTGACAGCTAAAGCTGTCCATAAAACTTTTATGTCACCATTATTACTGAATCATCTCTAGAAGTGTACATTTTACAGAGTGGATTCTTATCTATTAAATTTCTGTTCAATGAATTTTCCAGCAACTAGACATTCCAAGTGTGTTTCGCTTTTCTCAGCCACCTGCATTTTAGAAGTGCTTCCTTCCCGTTAAATACTTGGGTCGATGACATTGATGCTGCCTGTAAGACATTCCCACGTCCTTTGCTTCTGTTACACTCCTTATTGTTTATGGGATGCATAAACAGGGGAATCTCAAGTAGGAGGAGAGAGGTTATTGTGCCTCTCTGTTTGGCACTGGTGGGACCACTGCTGGAATCCTGTGTCCAGTTCTGGTGCCCACAATTCAAGAAGGTTGTTGACAAATTGGAGAGGATTCAGACAAGAGACATGTGAATGATTAAAGGCTTACAAAATATGCTTTCTAGTGACAGATTCAAGGAGCTCCATCTATTTAGTTTAACAAAAAGAACATTAAGGGTTGACTTGATCACAGTCTGTAAAGTACCTATGTGGAGAACAAATATTTAATAATTGTCTCTTCAATCTAGCATAGACAGGTATAACTTGATCCAATGGCTGAAAGTTGATGCTAGATAAGTTTAGACTGGAAATAAGGTGTAAATTTTTAACGGTGAAAGAATTAACCATTGGAACAATTCATCAAGGGTTGTGATGGATACTCCATCACTCTCAATTTACAAATCAAGATTGGATGTTTTTCTAAAACAGCTGCTCTAGGAATTATTTCGGGGACATTCTGTGTTATGCAGGAGGTCAGACTAGATGATCACAGTGGTCCCTTCTGGCCTGGGAATCTATAAAAGTGTAGTGAAGATTCTGTAAGGTGGTACCCCACAGGACACAGCTGGGACTAGGGTGACCAGACGTCCCGATTTTATCGGGACAGTCCCGATTTTAGGGGACTTGTCCCGCATCCCGACCTTACATTGGTCGGGATGCACTTTGTCCCGATATCGGGGGACCATCTGGTGGAGGACACAAGCCGGTGCTGCCGGCGCCGCTCACTTCTTCTTCCTGGGCCTGGGGCAGCGCAGCTGAACTCCCGGCGCCCACCCGCCTGCCGGCTGGCAGGAGCCTGCAGAGTGCTGCAGCCCCACTCCCCAGGCACGCACAGAGACGGCGAGTAGGTCTCCACTGTGTAATGCAGGGGTGGGGCTTGTAGGCACCGGCAGCGAGCTGTGCCGGCAGCGAGCCCCCACCCCTGCCCCCGTCCCCGCCCCCCTCGACCTGACCTGACCGACCTTAGGAGTCAGAGGGACGGGACCTGCCTGCTGGATGCTTCCGGGGAGCTGCTCCAGGTAAGGCTAGCACTGCCTGGGACTCACCTGGCCCCCTGGCAGGTCCCTCTGGCGGGGGGGGGGGCTCTGCGTGCTGCCCCCCTCCCTCCCTCCCCAAGGGGGGAGGTGGAGACGGAGCAGAGGCAAGCTGGGGGGGGGCGGGGCATGGAGCTGCCCATGATTTCTCAGTTTTTCCTGTGCTCCGGCATTTTTTTTTTGTTTTTTTGTTTTGCTCCGCCGCCTGCTTGTTTTTTTTTTTTTTTTTGCTCCGCCCCCCCGCGTCCTGATATTTGACCTCTGTCATCTGGTCACCCTAGCTGGGACCTGAGCATATCTGAGTGCCACTCGTTTGTGGCTGGGATCAGGGATGACAACTTTGTGAATAATATATTGTTCGGTAACTAAAATGATTAACACCTCCTATTTTACTCCCACTTTTTGGATTCCCCTAAAAAGTGAAAACCAAGCTATTTCCAGGGTTATTTCCCTGGCTGTCTGGAGAAACAGGTTTCAGCAGCTGTGAGTCAACTCCTTAGTAGAGGAAAGCAGGGGAGCTGTTAACCTGATGTCTGGGTATGGGCCAGAGTCTCAGCTGGGTCACAGACCTGGGAAATAACATTTCTAAGAAGCCAGCCCAGTTGCTAAGGGGATTCATGGTTTTTATTACTGCCTGGGGGAAATCCCCTCTGATTGGCTGCTCTCCCCGCTTCTCTGCTTCTGGGGGTAGAGCAGCCAATCAGAATTGCTTCAGGAAAGCATGCTGGGCTCTTTTCCTCTCCCCATCCCCATAAGAGTGGAGGTGGGAGCAGCTCAGGGCGCTCCACCCTCTGCCTCTCCCCTCCTCTGCTGTTCCTCCCTGCAACACCTGCCTGGGACTGGGGAGAGGGGACCCTGCTGCAGCCCTGCTCCAGGGCTGGGAGAGGCAGGTTGAAGAGCTGCAGGAGGAGTACAGGTGGGGCTGTGGAGGGGCAGAGTTGATGAGGGTGGGAGAGGGATGGATAGATGTGGGTGTGTTGACAGAACCCCCACTTTTTTCAGCCTACTTTAAACAGTGTCAGCTGCTATAAACTGACACAGCTCTGTTGATTTCACTGGAGCTACACCAGCTTGTACCAGCTGATCTGGCCCTATGCGCTGAGCTGTTAAAATTGGTTGAAATTATTAAATTATAAGGGAGAGTTGATGCTCTTTCTCAACAAACTGAGCTCAAACTCTTTGGAGATTTCTCTGATCCTGAGTAACCAAGGGCCAGGGCATCCTGTGGATCATCTTCCACCCATCAGAGAGAGAATTAATTTCTTCAGACAAACAAAATGGACCTGTGAGCAAATCAAGGTTTGGAAGATGCACTTTGGACAGAGCTGGAAATAATGCCGTGAAAAACTGATTGAATAAATTAGAGTTTTTACATTAAAACTAGAGGGGAGGAACCCGAACAGCCTATTTTGATGTTTGAACATGGTGTAGAATTTGTCCGACTTACTATAAAAATGATACTGTGGGAAAAGCCCTACAAAGTAAAATGCTGAGGGGTGCTGTGAGGATGAGCCCGAGTCATTTATCAGAAATGCGTTTAGAGTCCTGGGTTTAAAAGTGGAGAGGGAGGTTGTCAGAAGCAGAAAGGGCAGTTTATATACCTACCTTCCATTGAATGTCAATAGGAGTTGGGCGCCTAACTGTTGTTGGGAAAGTCTCCCCCAAAAACAGATATAAAATGGCAAACTTGCACCTTAAACCCTAGATACAGTACAAGAAATCACTGAAAAGCTGTGTTTGTCTCTACCTGATGGATTATATTGATGGCTGCAAAAATGCAACAACCACGTCTTCCCCAACCCCAGAACATGTGTTCCCTGATTTTTGTCACAGTGATGCAGATGTGTTGAAATTGAAGCCAATTCTTTACACCAGCGGTTGTCAAACTGTGGGTCGGGACCCCAAAGTGGGTCGGGACCCCATTTTAATGGGGTCGCCAGGGCTGCCTTAGACTTGCTGGGTCCAGGGGCCAGAGCCTAAGCCCGAGACCCACCGCCTGGGCCAAAGCTGAAGCCTGAGCCCCACCACCCAGTGCTGAAGCCTGAAGGCTTCAGCCCCAGTTGGCAGGGCTCAGGTTATAAGCTCCCTGCTGGGGCTGAAACACTTGGGCTTGGGCTTGGGCCTCCCCACCCAGGGCAGTGGCACTTTGGCTTTGGCTCAGGCTTCAGTCCTCCCTCCTAGGGTCATGTAGTAATTTTTGTTGTCAGAAGGGGGCCATGGTGCAATGAAATTTGACTGAACTGAACTCCAAACTGATCCCTAACATGCCAATTCCAGTTGTGTTGGTGAGCCTGGACTGATGATAATGACATATCATTTACTAAGTATAAAAGCAATTACCCTCAAACTGTGCTTTCTCCTCCTACCTAGCACCAAACTGAAGGACTTGCAGTTTTCTCTCAAAGAAATGTTTTTCTGTTCCAGAAGAAAGAGAACCTGGACAGAAATCAAAAGTAATTCAACATGACTAGTGACATCGATCCATGAAGTTGGAACATATGTGTGACATTTTGGGATTCTCCCAGGCCAGTGAGGGGTTCAATCAACACCTCGTAACTCTAGGTACCTTAAATTCTATGCTGCTTTGGCTCACACTTCTGATACCAACAGCCACCATGGAAGCATGAAGGTCTCACCCTCACTTTCACCCCTCCAGGTACACTCTGCAGGGAGACCTCCACAACCCTTCCAGTCATGCATTCTCTCCAAACACATTTCTCTGCAGTGCTCAGCATAGGTGCCAACTCCATGGGTGCTTGAACACACATGGAAAAAAATAAGGGGTGCTCATCACCCACTGCTGATCAGCTGTTGGGCAGGACCCCAGGGCTGGTCAGCGAGTGGCTGGCGGGAGGTGCTCGGGGATGTGTGTGTGTGTGTGTAAGGGAGTGAGTGGTGGGCAGGCAGCAGGGCTTTGGAGAAGGGGGGGGAGAGGAGTGAGCGGGGGGTGGGGCTGGCAGGGGAGCCTCAGGGGAGAGGCAGTCTGGGGGTGGGAAGAGGCAAAGCAAGGGTGAGGCCTTGGGACAGAGCAGGGGTGGAGCACCAACCGAGAAAAAGAAAAGTCAGCCCCTGTAGTGCTCAATCTCTCTCACTTTACATATCTTTAGAAATCACATCCCTGTAGTCTGCATTCCTGTTCTGGGTAGACAAGCCCCTAGTTATTCAGGCAGATGCTTTGTTGTATTGTACTCTTTCCTTCTCTAGAGCAGTGTGTGATTCTTTGAGGTAAAATATAGAGACGCAGCCTAGAGGTTGGCCAGGAGGTGGTTAACTCTCTCCCTTTGGCTAGAGGAAGGGATCACAGTTCTCTGTCTTGTGTACAGGGGCAAGCGCTGGACTGGTTGTGGGGAAATAATTCATGCGAGTACAAACAAGAGGCTTGATCCTGTACCCATTAAAGTCACTGGGAGTGTTGCTGTGGACTTCGAGTGTGAGTTCAGACCTATAGGGGGGTGTCCTGTGAACTGGGGGCTGGGGTTGTCTCTGGCAGTCTAGGAGAAAGGAACAACCATACCTTTTAGTACAGTTAGTTTATTCCTGCTGTTCAGTGTCTGACAATATATGGGCTCAGGGCATTAATATTACATCTGTGCAGGCTCACTATAATGTCCACTGCAAAACTTGTGATGCTTTAAAACCACTGACCTAAGCATGTGATGAGCTGGCTGTCCAAAGCATTACACAAGAGCTTCAATTTTCAGGAGCTGTAACACACAAAAGCCTGTTAAAAGTGAAAAAGCAAGTGTTTTTCCCTATTCTGGGCCTCTCTTTCTTTCATATTTAATTTGTGATGGATCCTCATAGGTTAATAATTTATAATACACATATAATTTTGACACGCTTGGCCAAACCCAATGTATAGACTTCATTTGAAGTGAGCAGACTGTTGACAAATAAAATGTTTTAGAAAGTTAAATTGCAGTCATTTATATGAAAATGCCATGGTTAGTTCATCTCCCCCACCCCATACTTGTTTTATAGCACATCAGTAATTCATGTGCATATTGGTTGCAGACATAAAGCACAAGTACACATACATTATAAAGCACAGATTTCTATGAAACAAACATGAATTGGTACTATCTGAATGATTGTAATGCCTGATTAGCTCCTGTACCATTTAATATTTGATGGATAGTTCATGATTATTTATAGATTTGGGAAAGAAAATAAGGGATGCTCAGCTGAGGCAGTGGCTTATAAGAGACACTAGAGACACACCATACACAACACACCAAAATTTATAGGCAGAGCATATAGTGAGTGTATGAGGCAGTGAAGTTAAGTTGTTTACTCGCAGCTTCCATGGTAAACAGCTGCAACCTGGTTTTCTAATTCAAATGCAGGAGGAAGAAGTTGAGTTTAAAGGGTAATCTGCGGGAACTTTTGTATATACTTTCAAATATCATCAAGCAATGTCATATCTGCTGACTTGTTAGGTCAGGAAAATCACCCTTTAAAAATTGGGTGACCTTTTTTTTTTTTTATTTGGTTGAGACTCTAAAACCACAACCCTGGCCACTAATGACCCTATTGTCTGCATTAGGGATATCTGCCCTATTGTGCATGCCAAATTGCAATATGGGATAATTGCTTTTTGACCAGCTGTGATGGGGCACACTCACCCTTGGAATGCGCCATTGCATCTGGGCATGATATTGCTGGTAACCTTGTCTCCAGTGCCTTCTGCTGGCTGCCTGTCTCCCTCCGGCTCCAGGCCTTCTGTAGCTCAGCCTTCCAGCCAAGTCATAAAGTACATCCCCTTCCAGGATATCAAGAACAGGTCCAAACAAATCTGAATATTACTTCTGCCCCTTTGAAGTCTTTCTTCTTGTAAACCCTAATTGCGCCTGTAGTGTGCTTCCCACTTTATCCTCTTGTTAAACCCTAGTGGTGGGCTTCTCCCTGCCAGAAAGATGTTTCCTCTGTAGTCTCTGTTGAGCTGAGCTCCTTCAGTCTACTTATTATGGCTTAGCTCTGGCACCTCTGGCTAGGAGACTATTAGCTACTCACGTGCCCAGGTGCAGAGCATGATTAACTGGGTGCATTGCAAGTCATGGGGTTACCCCATCACACCAACTAAATTCCCTTGTAGCACTAAAGAGTAAAGTATTCTTTATTTCCTTTCCATAGACTGTGGCTGATACCATGGTGGTTACAGTGTTCTGTCTGTAACATGGATGAATTTAATTGGTGGTAAAGATAAGAGATCCCTATCATGTTAATTTCCAAATCCACTGACTTCAGCTGGAGTTAGATTAGGCCCCACTCCTGCCAAGTGACCTGAGGATTGTGAAAGGTGTTATATAAAACAATTTATATAGTGCTCCTCACAATGGAGGACTGATAGAAATTTTTTTTGATATGGGTATAATGAAGGTGGCAGCAGTGCAAACTTCTTCCCAACACGGTTTCATTAATGCACCTTGATCTTCATTATTTGACTGCAAATAACACAAGACATTAAGCAAGACACTACTAACTTATATAAAGCAGACTGCAGGCTATATTCAGGGCCCTAATTCATGAATTAAACATGAAGCTATTGCTTATTCAGAATGGCAAAAGTAGGGTAGCAACCTGTTTGTCTGATTTCACTCCATCTCCCAAGATTAATGATTACATGTGGCAATGAATGGCATTTCTGCTCCAGAGATATGAACTGTGGAGGAAATAGGCATTCTCTCTAATATTGTTTGCTACAGAGGACAAGGGGTATGCACTGCATAGCAGTTTGCCTTTTGTCAGCTTGATTGTCATATCTCTTCCCCTTTTACATTTTATCTGGTTGGCTGAGAATAATATATTTTCCTGAAGCATCCTGTCCTTTTTGGGGATATTCACTTTAACAGTGCTAGTGCCCTCTGTGCTAAAACTCCTTGTGACCTTCCACGTCTCCGAGTACATGGCATGTGGCTATTGACTTAGCTAAACTGAGATTTGGCATATAATGTGGGAGACTTACGACAGTATCTCCCTTGTTGCATGGCCTACGATGTGTTTGGTGAATTTTGTCCATCTCCAAACTAACAGAGCTGGCTGTTCTAATTCCTAAAAATATAACCTAAAATGTCATTCATGAAACTATACCTGACAGTACCAATTGGCTAACCTTTGTAATGAGTTATTAGAGTCTCACAACTCTAGCATCAAATGAAGGTCAAGAGTGCGGGGGTTACAAATATTTACAAAACTAAACCAATGATAAAATGAGAGAATAAATAAGAAAAAACAAACCATACATGAACAGAGCTACATTTCCGGAACAAAGCCATAGATCCCTTTCATTTCTGAGTCCATCATATTATGTGTCATCTAATCACATTCTGTTTTTACCCTTGAAAGGGTTTCCTTCATGCCCTGCTCTTAAAGGGATACTAATTTCTTAATAGTTCATCCAGATTTCCTCTGCTGAATCACGAAAAAAGTAGAATAAAGATAAACAGAACCAAAGCACATGTGGCACAAGAGGGTTGGCATATGAGTTTGATCATTTAGAGCCCAATCCTGCAAATACATTTTATGTGAGTAACTTTACATATAGACAGATAGCCATATAAGCAAAGTTACTCATGTGCATGAATGTTTGGAGAATCAGGTCCTTAATGAATTGTGTGGTGTCTGCTGGGGTATGTCAGCAGGGCTGGCCTTACCATGAGGCGAACTGAGGAGGCATCACTAGGACCCAGAGTGTAGAAAATTGTGTCTGCTACTGGTGCATATGTATTCTCTCTGCTCTAGATGCACAGAGATGGTGGAGTGCTGCGCTGGAGGAAGGAGGGCACAAGAGACATAACAGACAGGCAGGAGAAAAGGTGAGAGGGAATAACAGAAAGCAGCAGGAGCTGAAGGGAGAGAGAGGAGGAGGAGCCTCTTATGTACCTCTCTAGCACCCCCAGGAGTCTGGACTGATTAACACCAGCCTCTCAGGGAGCTTCCTGTTTCCTGCTGCTTCCCTGAACCCACTTGAGGAGAACAGGCAGTCAACTGAAGTAGTAGGAGCCAGTTAGGCCCTTAAGACGCTGATATCTTCCCTCACTCAGGCCGTGCAACCAGCCTGCTTATTTGTCCCCTTCAGTTGAGTGTTGAGAGCCACTATAGCTGGCACAGAACAGCAGTCATGAGTGAAAGAAGAAAACACCCCTCTGGGGCAGCATTCAGAAAAAGCAAGCAAGCAAAGGAAGCTTTTCTATCTAAGCAGGAAGGAGCTCTCCTGAGATACATAGACACAAATACTCAAGGTGAGCCTTCCGGCCCCAGTGAGGATGTGAGTGGTGAGGAGATGCCTGATCTTCCAGTTAGTCGGAGTGCAGGTGACCTGGCAGCTATTGCAGCACCCATGTCTCCATCTCAAATGGATGTAACCAGGCACATTCCTGAAGAAAAGTGTAGATCAGAGAAGAGTGTGGTGGAGGTGCAAGAAACAGCTGCTGCTGAGTTTAGTTCCTTAAGTCTAGATGATCTAGGACTGTGAAGCCATTTGAGCAGTAGCCTGAGAGGGACTTCCTTGTACTGCATGGGCCACAGCAAGTGAAAAACTTCATGTTCCCGAAAGACAATGAAAATAGAAGTTTCCATCCAACACATTACTGGTGTGGAATCCCCAATGGTGACAAAGTGAAGAGGCCATGGCTTATGTACTCAAAAACCCAGAATGCTGCATACTGTTTTTGTTGCAAACTCTTCCAATCTAATGTTCCAGCCACATTGGGTTCTACATGAACAAAGGACTGGAAAAATCTGGCTAGAAATCTGGCATGCCATGAGAAAGCAGCAAATCACCAGAGAGCATTCCATAGGTGGAAAGAGCTTGAGATGAGACTAAGGTTAAAGGCCATCATAGATGATCAGCATCAAGAGAAGACTGCGTCTGAGTATCTTTACTGGCAAAATGTTCTGAAAAGGCTCATTGCCATTGTGAGAATGCTTGCTACCCAAAACTTAGCACTGCGTGACACTTCAGATCAGCTGTAAGTGCCAAACAATGGAAACTTCCTTAAAATTGTGGAGCTGATGGCTGAGTTTGATGCTGTACTCCAGGATCATCTAAGAAGAGTCATCACCCAAAAAATATACACACACCACTACCTTGGAAAAACAATTCAAAATGAGATCATACAGTTACTGGCAACAAAAGTCAAACAGAAGATTGTGGCAGATCTGAAGTCAGCAAGATATTACTCTGTCATTCTCGACTGCACACCTGACATCAGCCATACGGAACAAATTACTTTAATGGTGCGTTTTGTAACAACCACAGAACCTAGTGAAAATGTCCCTGCAATGGTGACTGTCAGAGAGCATTTTCTAGAATTTATTGACATTGATGATACTACAGGAGCTGGTATGACAAATGTGCTTCTTAAAAAGCTGGAAGATACGGGAATTGTGATACCTGACATGAGAGGTGAGGGCTACGATAATCATGCCAACATGAGAGGAAAGAACAGAGGAGTGCAGACATTGATCCGAGAGTTAAACCCTTGAGCTTTTTTTGTCCCAGGCAGTTCTCATTCATTAAACTTGGTGGTCAGTGATGCAGCATCAGATTCTAGTGAGGCTGCTGAATTTTTTAATGTAATTCAAAGCATCTATCTATTTTTCTCTGCATCAACTCATTGATGGCAAATTTTGAAGAAAACATCTGGGAACATCCTCTCTGATAATGAAACCACTGAGTGCCACACGATGGGAAAGTCAAGTGGAGGCGATAGAGCCTATCAAACACCAAATTGGGAAGATAGATGATGCCATAGTTGCCATTATGGAGGATAATACTATGACAGGAACTGTTCATGGGAGAACAGTGGCAGAGGGAAATGGAATCACCAGAAACATACATAACTTCAAATTTCTGTGTGCCTTAGTGTTGTGGCATGACATACTGTTTGAAATAAATGTTGAAAGCAAGAGACTCCAAGGTGTTGACCTTGATATATCTGGAGAAATGGAACAACTGGACAAAGCAAAGTCATACCTACAGTCTTACCGGTCAGATGAGGGATTTCAAAATGTTCTGAAGAGTGCACAGAAGTTGGCAGAGGAACTTCACACTGAAGCTATTTTCCCACCCATTCAGGAATACAAGAGTCACCAAAGAAGAAGACATTTTGATTACTAGGCACGGGATAATCCCATAAGAGACCCCAAACAACAATTCAATGTTGAATTCTTTAACCAGGTGCTAGATTGTGCAATATAGTCAGCTGAAGAACGTTTCATGCAGCTCAAGGAACACAGCAGTATATTTGGGATGTTGTATGATATTCCAAAACTCTTCATTATACCTGAAGAAGACCTACACCAGCAATGCAGGGCACTAGAGACAGTGTTGACACATGATGACATATGCAATATTGATGCGAGTGATTTAGTGATGAACTGAAAGCCCTTTCAAGATACATTTCAACAGGATCAACTTCAAAGGCTGTTCTGGAATATGTGTGCACAAATAAGATGACCACCCTCTTTCCAAATGCTTTTGTTGCTCTGCGCATACTTCTAACACTTCCTGTAACAGTTGCCAGTGGAGAACGCAGCTTCTCCAAGCTGAAGTTAGTAAAAACACATCTACCATTCACAATGACACAGGAGATGCTGGTCGGCCTTGCAACCATCTCAATAGAGCATGAGCTGGCCCAGACTGTGGACCTTCAGCAGGAAGCAGTTGAAATCTTTGCTACCAAGAAGGCATGGAAAGCACCACTTTGATTATTCAAACAGATAAAAATGCCAGTGTTTGCTATGCAGACAAAAAAAGTTATATTTGCTGTTCAGGTGTTTGAAAGTTAAGTGTTACTTAAAATTTTTGAACAAGGCATTTTAAATTATTAGTTCTCCTTTATTGGGGTAGGTAGCAGAACAGTACCATGAGAGGAGTAGAACAGAAAGAAGGCAGAATTGAGACCTTTCAAAGTTTTGACCCAAGCGAGGGGGCATCGGGGTGTCATTTGAGCTCCCCGCCTCAGGTGCCAAAATGTTGTGGGCCGGCCCTGTGTGTCAGTTAGGAAAAAATTCAGCCTTCTCCAGATATCACTAAAAATATTGAGTTATATTAAGTTGACTGTGAAGAAATTGCAGGAAACTGGAAGAGCAGTGCATGAAATATGGCAATCTCTTTACAAGACAGGAAGGTTAATGTTGACTCTTCCAAAGATCCAGATGAGAAATAGCACTTTCCTGCTGATTACTCAGAGTAAAATGCATAGTTCTCTCTCTTCTTTAAAAATCCATCAGCTTGTTTTCATTACTTTCTTATGGCTGTGTTTAACAAGAGATAGCATCTTTACTCAGAGAAAGCTCTCATTGGTATCAATGGGAGTATTGACACAGTAAGGACTTTATGGCTGCATCTATGTAACCGTGCTGACAATTGAATACCACTGAATGTCACTAGAAAGTAGAGCTTGCTTGAACATTTACCATTGAAACTTTTACCTTTTTTGTTCAAAAAATATTTTGTAGGAAAATTCTCATTTCATTAAAATTTGCCAGTATTTTTTTATTCAAAACAAACATTTTTGGTTTTCAAAACTTGAAATATTTGTTTTTCAAAAAAACCCAAAATTATCAGAATGGATATTTTTTACCCAATAGAAACTTGTGAATGATTTTTTTCTTTTGAAATATTTCATGGAGAATACTCACCATTTTCTGACCAGCTCTACTAGAGAGCTGAAATGGACATATCAGTGAAAAAAAGTTAGCAAAGTAAGACCAGGACAGATATGTGAACAATTCATATACATTACCCCAATCCGAAATGCTGAAGTTTACTCTTTATGTTTTGACAGTTTTTAAATCTAATTCTCATATGTATTTACATTTTAAATAGCTTTTTTAAAATTAATTTTCAGTACTTGGACAACAACCTGCAATAAATGTTATGAAGATAACCCCCTTGCTCAGCCCAGAGGCCAATGTGGTAAGGAAAATTTAGCTGATAATTTTAAACTATTGAAAAGAATCACTATTATTCTGTTGCTTCCTATCCCAAACACATGGCAACAGGAAATACCATGACTGGAGTGGCCAGAGAGGAGTTCAGCCACCTAAATCAGAAGGTATCTATGGCCTCCACAGAGCACCCAGGGCTACCTCATCTCTTACGGTAGCACAACTCCCTCTTGCCATCCACTGCCCCACAATCTGCAGAACCCTGGCACCATAATGCATCGTCTAGGTGGCTTCTGTGGCAATGGGGGGAGGGGATAATTCCATGGAGCTGGCATTCCTTTTGCTCCCCAGTGTGCCTCCCTTCCTGCATGGCTCTGGGGAGGACAACTGGGCTCCTTATGTTCTTGTGAGAGCATTTTGTAATTTACAGTGCATTTTTCTGCAGGAGATGAAGGGCACTGAGGTAAAAATAGAGGCTATTTTGTCTGGATCAATAGAGGGAGGAAGGCTTGACCATAGAAAGCAATGCACTTTGCAGCACTGGGAGGTAAAAGAAGCACTTTAGATGATCATTTCTAGCTCATTCCTTGTAACTCCTTCAGCAAGGAAGTCCTGCAGTGCTCTGGTACCATTGCCAATGCCCAGATAGTCCAATGAGCTGTATTACTGAGAATATCTTTCTCACTTCAGTCTTTCCCACTCCCTGAACCCCTTCCTAGAGGTAGTGGCTCTAAGCAGATAACCAAGAACAGAGGCCTGACATTTCCTTTCCTACTTGTGAATCTGTTAGGATCCTCCTATGTATAGAGACAACTAGACATTTCTGTTTGTCAGTCCCCCCTCAATCCTTCCCCCAAATGAGGGAGTGCCTGCTTTTTCTTCAGCTACGTACGTAGTTTTGTTTCTTACCGGTTTCCTTCAGAAGCAGAGGCAGCATTTTTACCATCTGTGCCAGTGCATAGATGTGGCCTTTTCTTTTAAACGGCAGATTTTATTCATCACACCTTGAGATGAAACTGTCGCCATGTGGTTTACATGGGACTTTGCCTGGAAGGCGTTCAGAAACCTAGGATAGTTCAAAATAGAACCGCCTTTTTGGTAACCTACAATAAGAAAGCACGTCGTTCTAGCGCTTTGATATCCGCACAGGATACTGATTAGTTTGAGTTGAATTTATGGTGGTGCATGTGACCAATAAAGTCTCTCTGGCCTGTGGATCTGTTTTACCTATGAAGCACTGTGAGATTTGGGTCTGTTCTACCTAAATAATCATTGCTGTGTTTAAACCTTGGCAGTTACAATCCTTGAGCTGATACCCCCTTAGTATAACAGAGCAGTCTGCTTCCAGGGCATGTCTCGCAGAGGTCTTTGTCTCTAGGTTCATTTATCCACTTTGTCTTACAAAGCCTGGATTTACTGAAGTGCCAGGCACACTGCATGGCTCATTCCCCTCTACCCCCCCCCTTTTTTTTTTGCAGGCTTTTCCGGGGCAGGGGGTGGGGAGGATTGAGGATTTGAGAATAGTGGATTGAAGGGCATTAGTTTAAAATCTTAGTTGGTGTTCTCAAATATTGTTGGCCATATGTTATGATTGTGGAGCAGCTTTAGGCAGAGAAGGTGATTTGTTATGTAGGTTATTTCATGGGTCTAATTTTTAATTTTGTACGGTGCGTTGGGTTAAGCGAAACAGATTCGTTTAAAAATTGCAGTAATAATAAGAATAATAAATAATGACAGTTGTTGGGGGAATATATTCTGAATGAAAGGACTCGTATGGTAGCTCAGAAGGGTAAAATAATTCTTTAGATTAAATGTGCTAGACTATTCCTTGGGTATTCTATACACTATAGTGAAGTATATTTCGTTTTGAATGCCCCTTCAAGGACTATTATACAGTAAAAGAAAGAAATCAAATCACTTATGGGCTTGATATAATTTTTCCTGTTGGTTATTTGGATGTGGCTGTAATGACAATGTTTTTTTTTTTCCCTTTGGCAAATCATTGTGCTGCCATGAAATGCCTCTGTACTTAAACTTTATTGCACATGTAAATGAGTTAGGTTATTTTGTTGGACAGTCATTCCCCAAAGCATTATAAACCAAATAATTAATTACTGTTTCCAATGTGCATGATCCATTGGAAAACATTAAACAACACTCACGGTTCCATTTTATTGTTATTGCTCCTCCTTCAATCCCTGGAGCAGATCAGACAGAAATGTCTGGGCAGTCTCATACTAACACACTCTACTTCTGACATGGAGAGCTGTGTGTCGCAGATGTTCACAGGGCCATATGGTGCATGCTTATTATTTTCTGCATATTTTCTGACAAATATTATAAAATGTTGTTTTGGAGTGGGAGGAAAGCCCAATCAGAAGTATTAATCACTGTGGCTGTAGTTTGATGAGTGACTGTAAAAATAGCATCCTGGGGTTCCATGTTTATTTTCATTCAATTATTTTGATATCAAATGTACTCAGTTTACAAGTAAAAAACAGATTATTTTTTTCCAAAAAGTCAATCCTAGAAACTCTACCTGGGATTTGAAAATAAATCTGGGCTCTTTCCTTGTCGTGCATCACTCACTCACTCACGCCCGTCACCCCAATCGGGGTATGTGCCGCCAACCACAGATCTCCAGAGTCCTCTATCCTGGGCCATTTGCTCTAGCTGGTTCCAGGTATAGCCCATTTTTATCAGTCTGAAGGTCGCGTCACCAGGTGTTTCTTGGACGGCATCTTTTCCGCTTGCTTTGGGGGTTCCACTGCAATGCCTGTCTAGTGATGTTGGTTGGCTGCTTGCGTAGTGTGTGTCCTATCCAGCCCCACCTTCTCCTTCTAATTTCTTCCTCTGCTGGAAGTTGATGGGTCCTCTCCAAGAGGTAGATGTTGCTGATGGTGTCTGGCCAGCGGATCTGGAGAATCCTTCTAAGGCAACTATTTATGAAGATCTGGATCTTCCTGGTGGTTGTTTTAGTTGTCCTCCAGGTTTCAGCTCCATACAATAAGACTGATTTCACGTTGGAATTGAACAGTCTAATCTTTGTTGCCAAAGACAGCTCTCTGGAGCTCCAGGTGTTCTTGAGCTGTAAGAAAGCTGCTCTTGCCTTACCGATCCTTGCTTTGATGTCTGCGTCCGTGCCACCGTGTTGGTCGATGCTGCTGCCTAGGTAGGTGACGGACTGCACTTCTTCCAGAGGGCTTCCATTCAGTGTGACTGGGTCATTACTGATGGAGTTAATCTTGAGGATCTTGGTCTTGTCCTTGTGGCTCTTGAGGCCAACCTGTGATGACATGGCTGCCACTACGTTGGTCTTCTCTTGCATCTGCTGTTTGCTATGCGAAAAGAGTGCAAGGTCGTCGGCAAAGTCCAGGTCATCAAGCTGGGTCCACAACGTCCACTAGATTCCATTCCTGCGCTCATAAGTGGATGTCTTCATAATCCAATCAATGACAAGGAGAAAAAGAAATGGTGACAACAAGCATCCTTGTCTGACTCTGGTTCGCACCTGGAAGCTGTTTGTAAGCTGCCCTCCATGGATCACTCTAGTCATGCATCTTCCCCAGTAAATGCTGTGTGCTGGACAATCATAATAAATAAATTGCTCAGTAGATCCAAAATACCTCCCCACCCAACAAAAACTATTACACTACTGTTCACCCCAAAATCAGAGCTTCCTCACGCAGACCAGCAAAAGACTGAGAAAACAAATGAACCATTTAGCATGTCCTAAAGGCCATCCAGTATGGATTCTTGAGGACAAAGGGAGAAGCAAGCTGGGAAAATCTTTCCGTCAAAGAAAAAGTTGGAACCTATCAAGAAACTCCATGATCTGATCCTGTTTCAGGTACATGGTTTTACTGACAACTCCTTTTCAATTGCACTGAAGACAGGCAATAGATTAAAAAAAAAATCTTAACCCTCTGGTCTTCAGTCATTAGTAAAAGCGGTCATTAACCAAAACTTGAGCACTGCCTCTGTATTATATTAAGATATGGGGTGTTTTTGGAATTGGCTTGGTACAACTTTCTCTGTAGTCTTTCTTGAAAAGGAAAATGTAAGATGAGATTTTTTTTTTTTTTTTTGTTAAGGGTGTCAGTGTCAAGAGATGGCTTCAAAGCAAAGATCTGCTATCCGCTAGCTTCCTACAGGGAGGTGTCATCAACCAACTCAATGATGGCCACAGCACTGCAATCCACACCGCATGGGTCTCTTCTTGAAGACAACTTAAAAGTCAAACGTCAACTAATGTAGAATGAACCTGTCTGCTCATTGGAGTTTCTCATGTGGAACATATTGTGTATGTGTTGCAGAGTACATTAGCTTCCAGTTTGTTATTGGGTACAATTAATTATAGATTTTTGTTCTGTAACATTTGTGACAAAGTTCTTCCTCTATCTTGGTGGGTCCTGCGCTTATTGGCGGATTTTCTTGCCGCAGAGATTCACCATGTGGGTTGGGGAACAGCCCAGAGACCTTCCCCTCTGGAAGAACCCACAGTCCAGGTCAATTGGGAGGTTCAGAGGGAACCTGGGCCCGCCCTCTACTCCGGGTTCCAGCCCAGGGCCCTGTGGACTGCAGCTGTCTATAGTGCCTCCTGAAACAGCTGTATGACAGCTACAACTCCCTGGGCTACTTCCCCATGGCCTCCTCCAAACACCTTCTTTATTCTCACCACAGGACCTTCCTCCTGGTGTCTGATAACGCTTGTGCTCCTCAGTCCTCCAGCAGCACACCCTCTCACTCTCAGCTCCTTGCGCCTCTTGCTCCCAGCTCCTCACACTCACACCACAAACTGAAGTGAGCTCCTTTTAAAACCCAGGTGCCCTGATTAGCCTGCCTTACTTAATTGATTCTAGCAGCTTCTTCTAAATTGGCTCCAGGTGTCCTAATTAGCCTGCCTGCCTTAACTGGTTCTAGCAGGTTCCTGATTACTCTAGTGCGGCCCCTGCTCTGGTCACTCGGTGAACAGAAAACTACTCATCCAGTGACCAGTATATTTGCCCTCTACCAGACTCCTGTACCCCACTGGTCTGGGTCTGTCACACACATTCTAAATGATTATGGAAGAGATTATTTTAGATTGTCTGGTTATCTAAGAGAGTGCCTTTCTCCTCATGTTCCTCAGATAAGATAAGGAGCTCATTTTGACAGTCCCCAGAATTGTATGTCAAAGGATTGGATGCAGCATATTCTGTGGAAATTTATTTTCTCTAGAACTCACCACATTAGTCCTACAGAGTCTGGGTTCCTTGACCTTCAGATCATGCTGCAAGGTTATTTTTCCCCCTAAGTCTTTTGCCTTTTCCCTAAGGCTTTTAAAGGGTTAATGGAAGAGTTGGATTTCTTTGTTGAGGCAATTAGTTGAATTCTCTTTAGGTTAGTTTGTTTTGATATTTGTTTTAATTCGTGGCTTTGTCAATCATATACCTGTGCCTAGAGAATTTTGGTATGAAAATTCTACACACTGAAAAATAAAATATTATTACAACATGACAGCTGATGTTTATTTACTGTGGAATTGCTGAGGTTTGGATTGCTGTCTTTATTGAAGTGGTAAAAGCTCTTATCTGTGTCTGGCACTGTTTTACAAACATTTCATTAGGAGTTGCTCATAAGTCCATTTGCTGTTTCTTTTGGCATTAAAAAAAATCAAGGATCAGGTTATAGAGATTTCATTATTCTGTGCACAGTTTGTGATTGGTGATCAGGAGAGATTTCAATGCTCTGTCCTTGAAGAAGCCCCTGAGCTATCTCATCAGCCCATAAAAAAAATGTCAGTAACTTATTAGAAAAGACAGAAAATTCTTCTGATGTGTGATGATGTTGCATGTTTGAGCTGCACCGAATTGAAAACCAGAGTTAGTCTAAAGTGGAAAGGCTTCTAGTAACCCCTACCACTGCACCAGTGTAAGTATGACACTTTTGGTATGGTGCTTATGTTTTACAAGCACTACTTTAACTGACATTTTACTAAAAGAAGTGAGATCAAAACTGTATCAGGCCTCATCAATGTAGGACTTTTCTTACGGCTGTATGAATAAAAAATATTGGGCCATATTCCGGTCCCTAACATTGATATTCCATTGACTTTCACAGATGTTCTCTGGTGCGAATGAGAGCAGAATTTGGCTCTGTATCCAAAAAGTATCAATGAAAAGGACTTGGAGCCTGACTCACTACTACATTGCACCAATTTTACACTGTTCTAACTACAGTGAAGTTAAATGGACTTACATTGATGGAATAGAGTAGAGAATCTGGCCCTTGGAATTTCGCTGCTGTGATGGATATAAAAGGTTCAAGAAAAGCTACAGTGTCACAAGACAGGTATCTACCTGAAGCTAATGACATATAAAAAGTGTTACATCAGTTATTAGACTTCTGTATATTTGTATGGATCAGGATTACAGAGTACGGTATATGCTGCAGATGTACCAAGCATCTTGGGGATTATAAAACTATGGTTTGGGTTTGCTAAAATACAGATATATTGGCCAGATTCATCCCTAGCGAAATTCAGCTGAAGTCAATAGAGTTGCACCAAAGATGAATTTAGCTCTGTGAGCCATATTAACTATTGATATAAGTGGGTGTGGAACCATTCACTTTAACTGAGTGATGTCCACTTACACCAGCACCTTGTTTGTTTCTAAATCGTATTTCTACAATAGAAAAATCAACAATCATTTACACTAGCAGATAATTCACAACCAGAGGACATACCTACTCCTATGTGATCCCAAAAGGTACGTCTACAGTCAAGCTGGAGGTGTAATCTCCAGATCAGGTAGACATACCTGCGCTAGCTTTGATCAAGATAGTTTGCTAAAAATAGCAGTGTAGCAGCAGCAGCTCGGGCAGCGGGACTGGCTAGCCAATGGAGTCGGTACCTATGGTCCCAAGCTGGATTGTGTTCAAACCGCTGAGCTGCTGGGGCTACATTGCTTTTTTTATTGTTCTAGCTTGATGAAAGCTAGCACCTGTACATCTAGCCAAACTGGAAATTTGCTGCAGTGTAAGTGGCAATCAAATAGGTGATGATAAGTAGAATTTATACTAATACTATCCTGATAAAGCAGCAGTCTTTGCCATTCTTAGACTATATTGGTTCATTAAGCAATTGCCCAAGGATATGGTTGTCAGGATTAAGGGCTGAATCCTTCAGTCGAAGGGATGATTCTTGTGAGGAAGAATCAGCCCAGCAGGATGCCAAGTACATCCTGGTCAAGTGGAATATACGTGCTATACTTCTTATTGCTCTTCATCATCTTTCCTCTTTGTGTTTTTATTCTTCCATTTAGTGTCTGTGAACTTGGCAGGGAAATGGCATTGACTCAAGCAAAGTGCACTGTTGACGGAAATTGTGTAAGCTTCCCTGACAAAAATTTGTCATTACTCTAGGTGCCTTGCTGACTGCCTCCAGCTTGGTTAGTGGAAGGAAGGTTGCAGGAACACTTCAAGTAGACTTTCCATTTCAAGGACTTTCTACCAGCATCATTGCTGACTTCCACTGGTGCAGATCCCAGTGAAGTTAGCCATAGACCTTTTCCATAGTGAAGATTCCAGTGGACGCTGTTGGGATACTTTAGTTGTCTGTACCCATCTCTGTTGGTTTCTATTGGAGGTTCAAAGGCTCCGGGAACAAACAAACTAATAGCTCTGATCCAAACTCTACTTGGAGCTGGCAGTTTTAAACTGGAATTTCCACATGGGTTGCCTGCCATAATTACAATTAGTTCTTAAGTATTCATCTTATAAGAAAAAAGTAAAATATTTGTTTATTTAATTCTTTAATCTTACTGACTTTCTTAGTAATTGAATTTTCCTTTAAGGTTACTGTTGAAAGGAGTTGCCACATTTACAAGAAGATCATTGTTGTTATGAGCTAGATGAAACCTTGTTTTAGGTTAAGTTAAAGCCCCATTGAGATGAATAGGTGTGAACTCACCCTTCAATTAACATAACTGTAAACATAAGGCCCAGGTAAGATAAAAGGTATGTGTGGAACCACCCTTCTCCCCCCACTCCCCAGGAGTTTGTGGGTTGGGTATTGTGTATGTGTGAGAGAACATACTGATATTGAGTTCTCAGGCAAGACCAGAGAGGCAGAGGGAAAAAAAGTAAGAAAAGTCAAGCAAGAACCAGCACAGTGTGACCCTAGAAAAAGCTGGAGAGAGAGTTTTTGGTTCTGGTGTTGGTTAAAGAGGCTCAGGGGCTGTAAGCTAACAAACTTTTATTCTTGTTTCCTTCTGTGTTCAGAGACAAAAGACTTTACACATTCCTTGTGAATACTTGACTATCACTAATTTCTACTCACAATTGGAACATCCCCTAGGCCCAAACTTTGACTTGCCACTTGGGTCAAAACAGGGCACGTTATAATCTATTAAGAGCTCTGATGGAGTATAGGAATAATGTTGATGGGAAAGCAGAGACCAAAAGTTTAATCTATTTCTTTTTAATAAATCCTTTACATTCTCTACTGTGGGGTGTCTTGATTAACCTGCCTCAGTTTGTTGATTTGTTGTCGAGCACAGACAGCAGAAAATCAGCTTGGGATACCTTTAGTAACGGAGAAGCAGAAGCTACTAACATGGCAGAGCTGGTTAATAGACTCAGTTTTCTCTGTCAGCCCCTCATGATATCTGAAGATTCAGATAGCATAGCAATTATGTACTGACACCCTTGAAATATATTGCCAGATCTTTCGTTTTATTGGAAATATTGAGCATCACTTTCTCAAGGAATTTAGTGCTCTTTTAGTGTCTTCATTTACTCACTATAAATCAGGATGCTGTATTTCAAATTCTGTCATTTGTTTTTGCTAATGGAATAATTCATTCAGGAATTTTAAAAATGTTAGAAAGAGAAGCAAGTGCAGCAGGAAAGGGCAGAGGGCACAGAGCAAACGAAGCAATGAATTAGTTCAGCGTCGCATGATAACCCATCAAGAAACAGAAGGTTTGACCATAGGGATTGCTGTGTGACTCAGTTCAAAGTCTTCCAGATTGCACCACCCATAAACTACAATAACTGATTATAATTCTGACCTTGTAAGGGGAAAGGCTTACATTTATACTGTTTCATATCCCATTGCAAATTGTCCCCTCCCCCCCCCACACACAACTATAGAAGTATCAAGAGTGCATAATATAAAGGCCTGAGCTGTGGTTTGTGTCTTGGTTTGCTTGTGGTTCCAATATTTTGGCAGGTCTGAGTGAGTGTCTAAAGGAGACAAGGGAAATGGATTAGCTAACTCATCAAATCCAGTAAATGAACAAGTCAATGTGGAGTAACATACTATTGGAATTCATACCACTTTAGTGTGCGGTGACATACCACAGTGGCAATTTACTCATTGTCTCACATTAGGAAGGCTATAATGAGGAGAGAAAATGGCACGAGTCCAACCAGACGTGTTCAGTGCAGCTGCTGGATTCTTCACAGTAATGCTGACTCATAGTATGTTCAGCCCTTCCCATAACTTGAGACACAACAAGAACTAAGGCAGCGAGAAGGAGGACAGGCACAAAAGAGGATCCATTCTCGTTAATCGCCTGATTCATATTTATTTATTTATTTATTAATTACTTGTGGTGGTGCCTAGAGATAATAGTCAGAGATCAGGGCCTCACTGTGCTAGAATCTGCATAAATAAGTAACACAAAGAGAGATTGCCCAGAGATCGCACAGTCTGGAAATATGAACAGTTGCAAAAGACAAATGGGGTTGAGGTTGGGTGAGGGAGATACAACAGTCAAGATGGCTGCATTTGTTAATTAGCCTCAGTAGTCAGTTACAGCCAGGCCAAAATACAGCTATTTATAGGCGTCACTGCATGAAGGAGTTTTTAAAAAGGGGATTAGAAGTGTATAAGATGATGGCTTTATGAATTTTGATGGGAGAGTTCTATCCTAATACCCTGGTCTCTTCAGCCCTTTTAATTATTCGGTTGATGCTTTATAGTTGCAATATTTAACACAGGTACATCTTTCCTTTTTATACAAATTCTAGCTTTCCTCGTTTGTTAACACTTTATTTACTTGGGGCTACAAACCAGGGGGGACCATGCATTCTCTTCCCAGCATCTAATTTAATCCCATCTGTATAGTCTAACGAGAAGGAAAAATAACAGTTTAGAGACATACAGCAAGAAAGAGTTAAAAATCCCCCAAATTATCTTTAGTTTCCCTGTAACCACATGCCTAAGCTGTGGCTCACTCTTGATGTCTAACAACTGACTGAAGCTCTTGATGCTTAACTTTTGATATGCAGTCCTGCCACTCGGTGGCTTCTGAATTCCTGACATCCGATGCCCCATACCTGCTTACCTGATGTTTGACACGTGGTGCTTTGGTGGTGCATGTTGTCTGATAGTGAAAAGTTAAAGTGAAGAAGTCTGACTCCTCTTTTAATAATAAAATATAATTGTCCAAAGTTATAACTGATGTTTGTGGGGAGCGTGGATTCCTGGTCATGTGCATGAGTAACACACAAGAGTTCACCATTGCATTTTTCTCCCCTGCCAAAAGCTGCTGTAAAATTGATATCACTCTTTCTGTATGTTCAGCAAAGTCTCACAACTCCTTCAAGCCTAGCCTGTCCAGCAGGACTGGTTTTGGGGTGGATATGGCACACTCATGGTGGCAGTACTAAGACTGGTCTGACCAGAGAGGCTCAGGGAAAAGCCGAGCCTGTGAGAATAGGGGGTGGGGACTTTATGGCTGACTTTCCTTCTGCCCCTCACCGAACAGTCCTGACCACCCTACCTGGATCTCTGGAAGAGTGGCAGCAGCAGTTCCATTGCCAAGCCCTGGTCAGGTAGCTGCTCAGCATGGGAGAAGATTGCTCGTTCCCTGCCCGCACCTCTGAGCTGCAGCCCGTACGGAGAAAGTTCACTGTTCAACCACTGCTGCTCTTTTACACCCCTGAGCACGATAGCTGGAATTCCCATGTTCTCCGACTCTCAACCCCAGCATTAATGGAGGAGGCTGAAGAGTACAGGTGGTGCCAGGCTGTTCAGGGACATGGAGCTCTCTGGCTATACAGATAGTAAGTGGGACAAAGGACAGGCAGATGGGGAGACTTCATTTTTATAGCGTGAAGCCCCACACCACAGTTTAGCAGCAATGCTGTGAAAGCTGGCCTTGCCCCCAGAGCCCTGACTGACGGGGGATGAGCAAACAGGAAAAGCCAACCTCCCAACCCTCACAGAGCTCTGGTTGGCTACATAGCTGGCAGGAAGTCCATCCCCTATTGCCAGCTCTCCTGCAACTGGAGAAGGAAGCTGGATGGCATCTGCTGCTGCAGGGGCACAAACAGCTGAGCACCTGAGCTCCAGGCTGGGGTAAAGGCGCAGGGAGCAGCCTGAAAATGTGGACTCTGTACACCTGCCCTGTGCTGCTTCCAAGCATCAGCCAGAGCCCAAAGGGCAGGAGGCCCCAGATCAGTGACTGAGGGGCTGATACTGGGAACCATTGGCATTGTGTGTTGGCTGAGAAAGCTGGTTGTTTGTTACTGACAGCAGTGTTGGAGTGATTGCTGGGTGAATCCTTGCCTCCCCCAGGGCCACAGGTAGGGTCTGTACCCCAAGGCAAGGGGGTGGCTGTTTACAACTGACAGCTAGCAAGAGGAGCCTCCAGCAGACAGATGACATGGTGATGTGGTGTTGGCATGACATTGGGAAGGCCACATGAGTGAGTAATGCAAGTCTTCCCAGAGGAGTCTGGATCAAACATTTGTGGCATCACAGGTTCTATACATGCCACACCTGAAAGGTTGTAAGCACTTGGTACTTTTTTCTTATCCCTTCAACTGTAAAGCCAGGCTTCTTTGTGCCACAACTTCATCTGTACAGACTACTGAGAGACAGCAGTTATAGCAAATACATGTTAGAAACCTCTACAATTATTGAAAAGAACTTCTCCATACAAAATAACGTTGGCCTTTGAAAGCCTGGTATCTATCTTTGGGTTCTTGGCTCTTTTCAGGAATGTGTTCTCCATCGGTCACTCTTCCTCCCCTCACTGAATATGGTGAGAGTAGTTGGAAGAAAGAGTGAGGGGTTCGAACCTGCTGCCAACAAGCCAGTCTAATCTCACCCTGTCCTACCAGAAATACAGCAATCAGACCTGAAAGCATGTACAGCGATTGAGGCTGTGTTGTGCTAGGCCCTGTGCATACACACAAACAGTCATTGCCCCACATATCTTACCCTCTTAAGGGCTTGATCATTGAAGTCAGTGGGAGTCTTTCCATAGACTTCAGTGGGCTTTGGACCAGGCTATAAGCACACAAGCCAGACAAAGGGTGGGGAAAAGGCATATTAATACCTGTATTTTAGACAGAGCTGAGCAGAGAGAGTATTTGACTTGCCACAGTGCTGGGCATTAAGCCCATATCCTTCAAGTTCCAATCCAGTGCCTCCTATATTAGTTGTCTGTGGAATTTGGAAGGATCAAGGAGAGCCGGCTACAAGTATTTTGGGAAAGACTGTAAATTATAGATCAGTCAAGAAAGAGGACAGTTATGAGTCTTCCTAGCATGACAATGATATTTGTCATACTGATGTTCCCATACTGTACGTGCGATGAGTGATCAGAGGTGGGTTTCCAAAAATACCCCCAAATTAGTCATCATTTTATTATAAATACTAATAATTATAATCATTTTCTGCCCTTGGGAAAGGTCTGTAATTGGTAGCGATAACATGGAAGTGTCATAGATCTTATTAGATGAAGATGTGCTGATCCCCCTATGAGAGTTACAAGTACATCTAAAAATAACACTACTTGATGACCTACTTATTCCACCTAATATTTAAAAAGTAATGCAAAGTGGATGGTACACTAGCAATAGTGCTAGCTACTGTTGGCAAAATCGCACCGTTCTTAATCAGAGTGAAGTACGCGTGCAAAAGTAGTAAACAGGCTTCACAGAGGTGATCTGCTTAGGGCAGAAAGGAAACTGAAACGTCTCCTCAACTGCTACAGCATCCATGCAGACAATCCATGCCTGCACCTAGAGCTCCTGCAGTGCAGAGAGATCCTTGGTCTGCTTTGCTGTATAGACTTCTGGCCAACTGTCCAGACTCATTACCCATGCTGCCTCCTCCTCCCCTTGCATGCGGTCCTCTCCGATGGTGCCAGGGCCAGAGCTGCTGCATGACACGCAGAAAGGACAGAACTGCAGGGCTTTCACTGCATCCATGGCCTGAATCAAAGCCCATTGAAGTCAAAGGGATTTTTTCCATTGACTTCAGTGGAGTTGGAGAAGGCCCACTGAACCTGCTATGCCTGTGTGAGGGGATGTTGGATATCCCCCCTTTGCCCTTACTCTGGCTATACCACCATTGAGGTAAATAGGAGTTTTGCATGAGTTAGGACTCAGAGGTGAATCCAGCAGAACTCACTATCTTATCACCTGAACGCAAGCTTCCATAGCCCAGAAGCATGCCAACGTGTGTCTGCAAGGATCACTCATCACTGGCAGCCACGCACATAATTCCAAAAACGAACTGGAGATGCTGAAAAGGGAGGGAAGAAGATCATCCAATTGCACCTGAGTATAATGGGATGGTGCATCTGAAATACCCCACTTTCCATCTTCTTTTCTGCAGCTGGTCAGAAATCTCTTAGCTCTCCCTTTTCCAGAATTTCCTCTTGGCCACCTCTCCCCTCATCCTTCTATCACAGTCTTAATGAAGGGGGTGGGGGGCAGGAGAATGATGACTCAGGATAATGTTATGACTGATTGTGAGAAAATTTCAGTAAGTTGTAGTATTTTTTTCCACCAATATGACACCTAAATAGTATATTGTTATGGCGATATGAAGCCCAATCATGTTCCCATTTAAATTAGTGTTAAGACTCTCATTTTCTTCAAAGGTTGCAGTATTAGACCCTACGTTTGTAGGGCACTTATCCAGAAATGTGTCTCTAGACATTCCATTTGGACCCCAAGGCTCAGATTCTGCCACCGTTACGCAACTTGAGTAGGCCCTTACTCTGCAAGTAGCCCCATTGACTTCAGTGGATGTATTCGTGGAGTATTACCAGGGTACAGAGTCTTAGATTCTGTAAAAACCTAAAACATTCAATACTTTGTTTCTACCTATTTTCCTGAACAATTTATTGTGCTTTATTTTTAAAATGAATGCATTGGACTTATAACAGTATCTCCGAATAAATCTACTTTCTCCTTAAGCTGAGTAATATTCACTCGTGTGTCACCTTGCATGCATATTTTCTGAAGCCCGCAGTATGCAAACTGTCACTGAACCATTTTTATCAAATAGCAACAAGGATGCTTTTTCAGCCTTCCTCTCTGTCTAGTTTCAGAGATTTCACTTGATTCTTCGGTAGCTGACTTTGAATATTAAAATAAAACCCTCTAATCACTTTAAATATTTTAATGTCTTATAAAGTACCATAAATGATAGAAAACTCACCTAAAAAGAGGGGGAGAAAAAGATGAACCCATAAAGTCAGCCTCTTCATCTTCTGAACTGATTTTATTACAGCAGTAACAAGAGCAATTTCAGTTAAAAGGCTCTTGTCAGACAACAGTTACTGTAGATTACAGCCGCATGAGAAACAATCTCGACCAAACACAAATCAGGAGTTGCTTTAAAAAGATGAGCATTTGCTGAAAGTTCCCTTCCATTGAAAGTGACCAGATTTTGCTTGAATGAGCAGTGAAGTAAGTTAATGAAGTGACAGGTGGTGAGACTATATTCACTGATTCTTTGAAAAGAGTAAAAATATTTTTGGAGGATTTTTTTTAGAAATGCATTTAATCAACCACAGCATTAAAAAACAGGTACACCTCTACCCTGATATAACGCGACCCGATATAACATGAATTCGGATATAACGCGGTAAAGCAGAGCTCTGGGGGGGCGGGGCTGCGCGCTCCGGCGGATCAAAGCAAGTTCGATATAATGCGGTTTCACCTCTAACGCGGTAAGATTTTTTGGCTCCCGAGGACAGCGTTATATCGGGGTAGAGGTGTACCTTTCTAGGAAAAAAATGACAATCCCCCTCCTAAACAAAACAAAAAATGCTTGGTTGAACTGGTATTTTGTACAGACCTCATTTCCAATCTCGCCGTCAGTGAGCAGCAGTCCAAGTACAATGATTCGCTTATATAAGGCACATTAGGGATAATAAACAGCTCAGTGTATGGTAGAACTTTATCAAATGAGTCTTAGTTCTTGAATATAATGGGAGTCATCAATTTTTTTTTTTTGTGAGTTGCATCCTGCTGTCTTTTAGATCCAAGGTTAAGGAATTTAAGTCACATTTTTGAATATCGAAGTTTATTTATAGAGCTATGTAACGATATTAATCTCTCAGTGTGGAGGAATTTAGGTACCTCTTTATTATCGCCCACAAGTCCTTGTCTTCAGTTTATTTCAGAGTGGCACTGCAGTTCCATTCCTTGTGTAGTTAGTTTGATCCTTCTTCCCACCTAAATCCCCATGTCTGAATTGTTAACATACTGTGTATAAAGCTATAGTAATTATACCTCTGTGAGGCTCCTGACTGACTGTGTTGCTCTTGACAATGGGACTTGGTTCCTTTTGAAAACTTTACCAGTTGCCTATAGAGTCAGTTTGTTCAGATCTGGCCATCTGGAGAATTCAAATAAATGGGTATGTGAGTCAATATTTTTATATTATCCCCGTTTTACAGATGGGGGAGGGGGAAAGAAGGCAGAGAATTTCGAAACAAAAGATGTTTCAAAGATATTAGGTCTAATCACCGTCTAGCTCTTATTTAAGCACTCAGGCCAGTATTCAATGTCGCTCTGTTAAAGAATTTACTTGGATAGCTTATGTGTGAGCATTTTCAAAGGAGCTAAAAGGAGTTAGGTGCCCAACTCCCATTGAACTGCAATGAGATCTGAGTGCCTACCTTGCTTTGGCTCCTTTGCAACTCCCAACTATAAAGTTCTCGTACTATTTGATTTTGAAAGCTGATGGCTTTAAAATAACCAAGGATTTTCCTTAAAGCGGTACAGACAGAAAATGAGGCTGAAAATTCCATTCCTGACTGCCCCCTGTTGTGCTTAAACATTGTTAGTATGCTGAGCGGAGGTGTTCCCCAGCGATGGCACCAGGTATTGGGCCAGATTCTGCTCTTGGTTACAGACATGCTGTCAAATGGGGAACAGAATTTGGGTTAAGTGGCTGGACGTCAAGTTAAGCACA